>NC_087396.1:5272500-5317500 GCF_031307605.1 Tribolium castaneum | reverse complement strand
AATTTTATTCAATTTCTTGCCTAAAAACACAGATCACAGATGATCTCTTGCATAGAAATGAGAAAACGCTCATATAACACACAAAATAAGCTTCATCTTTGCTTAGAAAACTAAGCTTACTTTTATTACTATTATTATTTTTATTATTATTATTATTATTATTATTATTATTATTATTATTATTATTATTATTATTATTATTATTATTATTATTATTATTATTATTATTGTTATTATTATTATTATTATTATTAAAAACTTATATTAAACAGACAGAAAACGTCGTATTCTGACACAAAAAAACGAATTACGTTATAGACTTGACGAGAACGGCGTATCTCGGACTCTTATAGGACTCTTATAGGGTCAAAAATTATTAGTTTGGATTAAAACAAATTATTTTTGTTGACTCTCAGTCTGAATTGTTCATCAGTTCAAACAAAAACGGCTTACTTTAGACGATCTTTTGCTTTGAACAAGAAAACTTACATCGAACAGACTAAAAACGTATTAATCTGGCATAAAAGAGCAATTTATGTATCACTTTGGATAAAGGCAGCTAATCCTATTCGTTTCATTGCTTAAAATAGACAAAATTGTTAATAAATCTAACAAAAACGCTGTATTCTAGCACAAAATACTAATTACATTATAGTTTCGACGAGAATAGCTTATTTGGAATGATTCTATGCTTCCAAACGAGTAAATTTTTAATAAACAGATGCCAAACATCATGTTTTGTCCTATAAAGACATTTTATATTGCAGTTTGTATTAAAACAAAATATTTTCGTTGATTCTTTGTTAGAAGCAGCAAACCTAACATTAAAGAATCTGAAAACTTTGTATTCGGACACAAACCACCGAATTTTGTTTCAGTTTAGACAAAAACGCTTGATTTTCGACAATATTTTGCTTTGAACAAGAAAGCTTATATCAAACTGACTAAAAACGTCTTATTTTAGCACAAAACAAAAGATTTGCGTTATAGTCTTAAAGCTGATTCATGCCACAGTTTGGATAAAAACCAATTATTTTTGTTAATTCATTGTTACAAACAAGAAACCTTACATCAAAGAAACTGAAAACCCCTTATTTAGGCACAGAAATTCGAATTACGTTTCAGTCTGGACAAAAACTGCTTATTTTAGACGATCCTTTGTTTTGAACACGAAAACTTACATTAAAAAGATTAAAAACGTCTTATTCTGGCTGAAAACTGCAAATTATATATTACTCTAGATAAAAGCAATTTATCCTGATTACTCCTTTACTTAGAATAGAGTAAACTTGTATAAAACTTAATGAAAACTTTAAATTTCGTCTCAAAGAAATAATTTACGTTATAGTTTTGACCAGCACTGTTTATTTCAAACGAAATTATGATTCGAAACTAATGAACTTTTATGAAAGCAAAGTACTACCTTTTGCAATAAGAAATTTCACGTCAAAGAAACTGAAAACTTCGTATCCATACATAAATATCTAATTACGTATCAGTTTAGGCAAATACAGCTTATTTTAAACGATTCCTTGCTATAAACAAGAAAAATTTTATCAAGCATATTGAAAACGTCTTATTCTCGAAAATAAGAGCAAATTATGTATCAGTTTTAACAAAAGCGGATTACTCTGTTTGATTCTATGCTTAGAGTAGAGTAAACTACTATAAAACGTAATGAAAACTATATATTCAAGCTCAAAAGAACAAATTACGTTATAGTTTTGACAAAAAAAAATATTTCGGACGATTACATACTTCGAAGTAAGCAAACTTTAATTGAACATGTGCAAAAGCTAATACTTTGCTTTAAAATAATGATTTATGTGGTAATATGGTATTTTGCATCTGTCCTATAAAAGTTTACCCGTTTCGCTCCATTGAATCATTAGAAATAAATTATTTTGACACAACAACAACACAAATAATTTGTTTTTGTTTAAACTGTAACATAAGTCGCTTTTATAAAACGAACTAAGACGTTTGGCATCTGCTTAGTGAAAGTTTTCTCGTTTGGGGGCATAAAATCGTTTGAAATTAACAGTTCTGGTCAAAACTATTACGAAAATTATTTCTTTGTATCACTTTAAAGATTTGCGTTATAGTCTTGACGAGAACTGCTAATTTCAAACGATTCTATGCTTTGAAACCAGTATACTTTCACTGAACAGAGACAAAACGTCTGATTTCGCCTTTAAAAAACAATTTATGTCACAGTTTGGATTAAAACCAATGATTTTCGTTTATTCATTGTTACAAACAAGAAACCTTACATCAAAGAAACTGAAAACCTCTTATTCAGGCCCAGAAAATCAAATTACGTTTCAGTCTGGACACAAATTGCTTATTTTAGACGATTCTTTCTTTTGAACACGAAAACTTACATTAAAAAGATTAAAAACATCTTATTCTGGCTCAAAACTGCAAATTATGTATTACTTTGGATAAAAGCAGTTTATCCTGATTACTCCTTTGCTTAAAGTAGAGCAAACTTGTATAAAACTTAATGTAAACTTTAAATTTCGTCTCAAAGAAATAATTTACGTTATAGTTTTGACCAGAACTGTTAATTTCAAACGATTTTATGCCCCCAAACGAGAAAACTTTCACTAAACAGATGCCAAACGTCTTAGTTCGTTTTATAAAAACGACATGTTACAGTTTAAACAAAAAAATTATTTTCGTTGTTGTGTCAAAATAATTTATTTCGAATGATTCAATGGAGCGAAACGAGTAAACTTTTATAGGACAGATGCAAAATACCATATTACCACATAAATCGTTATTTTAAAGCAAAGTATTAGCTTTTGCACTTGTTCAATTAAAGTTTGCTTACTTCGAAATATGTAGTCGTCCGAAATAATTTTTTTTTGTCAAAACTATAACGTAATTTGTTCTTTTGAGCTTGAATATAGAGTTTTCATTACGTTTTATAGTAGTTTACTCTACTTTAAGCATAGAATCAAACAGAGTAATCCGCTTTTGTTAAAACTGATACATAATTTGCTCTTATTTTCGAGAATAAGACATTTTCAATATATTTGATAAAATTTTTCTTGTTTATAGCAAGGAATCGTTTAAAATAAGCTGTATTTGCCTAAACTGATACGTAATTCGATATTTGTGCATGGATACGATGTTTTCAGTTTCTTTGACGTGAAATTTCTTGTTGCAAAAGGTAATAATTTGCTTTAAAACAACGCTTTATATTGTAATATGTGGTTTTGCATCTGCCCCATAAAAGTTCATTAGTTTCGAATCATAAAATCGTTTGAAATAAACAGTGCTGTTCAAAACTATAACGTAAATTATTTCTTTGAGACGAAATTTAAAGTTTTTATTAAGTTTTATACAAGTTTACTCTATTCTAAGTAAAGGAGTAATCAGGATAAATTGCTTTTATCTAGAGTAATATATAATTTGCAGTTTTCAGCCAGAATAAGACGTTTTTAATCTTTTTAATGTAAGTTTTTGTATTCAAAACAAAGGATCGTCTAAAGTAAGCAGTTTTTGTTCAGATTGAAACGTAATTCGAATTTCTGTGCCTGAATAAGGAGTTTTCAGTTACTTTGATGTAAGGTTTCATGTTTGTAACAATGAATTAACGAAAATAATTGGTTTTTATCCAAACTGTGGCATGAATCATTTTTAAAAGGCGAAATAAGATGTTTTTCCTCTGTACAGTGAAAGTTTACTCGTTTCAAAGCATAGAACCGTTTTAAATTAACAGCTCTCGTTAAGACTATAACGCAAATCTTTTGTTTTGTGCTAAAATAAGACGTTTTTAGTCAGTTTGATATAAGTTTTCTTGTTCAAAGCAAAATATTGTCGAAAATCAACCGTTTTTGTCTAAACTGATACAAAATTCGGTGGTTTGTGTCCGAATACAAAGTTTTCAGATTCTTTAATGTTAGGTTTGCTGCTTCTAACAAAGAATCAACAAAAATATTTTGTTTTAATACAAACTGCAATATAAAATGTCTTTATAGGACAAAACATGATGTTTGGCATCTGTTTAATAAAAATTTACTCGTTTGGAAGCATAGAATCATTCCAAATAAGCTATTCTCGTCGAGACTATAATGTAATTAGTATTTTGTGCTAGAATACAGCGTTTTTGTTAGATTTATTAACAATTTTGTCTATTTTAAGCAATAAAACGAATAGGATTAGCTGCCTTTATCCGAAGTGATACATAAATTGCTCTTTTATGACAGATTAATACGTTTTTAATCTGTTCTATGTAAGTTTTCTTGTTCAAAGCAAAAGATCGTCTAAAATAAGCCGTTTTTGTTTGAACTGATAAACAATTCAGACTGAGACTCAACAAAAATAATTTGTTTTAATCCAAACTGATACTTTTTGACCCTATAAGAGTCCTATAAGAGTCCGAGATACGCCGATCTCGTCAAGTCTTTAACGTAATTCGTTTTTTTGTGTCAGAATACGACGTTTTCTGTCTGTTTAATATAAGTTTTTAATAATAATAATAATAACAATAATAATAATAATAATAATAATAATAATAATAATAATAATAATAATAGTAATAATAATAATAATATTAATAATAATAATAATGAAAATAATAATAGTAATAAAAGTAAGCTTAGTTTTCTAAGCAAAAATGAAGCTTATTTTGTGTGTTATATGAGCGTTTTCTCATTTCTATGCAAGAAATCATCTGTGATCTGTGTTTTTAGGCAACAAATTGTCTAAAATTAATATCTCATTTTAAAACTGGTATAAAAACATTTACTATACAAAAGTTATAATCAGTTTTTAATAATAATAAAATTAATAATAATAATAATAATAATAATAATAATAATAATAATAATAATAATAATAATAATAATAATAGTAATAATAATATTAATAATAATAATAATAATAATAATAATAATAATAATAATAATAATAATAATAATAGTAATAGTAACATAAGTAATAATAATAATAATACTTTTAATAAGGAAAAATGGAGCTTATTTTGTGTGTTACATGAGCGTTTTCTCATTTCTATGCAAAAGATCATGTGTGATCTGTGTTTTTAGGCAATCTAACCCATTTTATAGTTTTTAATATTTAACAAAAATTTGCTTTAAAATAAAATGTTTGAAAAACTGAAATTAAACTAAATTAATTGTGTCTAACACTTTAGTAGAGGAAAAAGGAGGAGACATAAAAGTCACTAAAGTCTTAGAGTTGTCTTTAGTCGTCATATTAATAACAATAACATTTATAATAACAATACTAGTAGTACTAAATTTGCTTATATGCAAGCGCTTACTTAAGGTAACAGTTTTTTTGTTTTTTGCTTATATCTCGAAAACAGTTACTCCTAACAATTTTTACTTTTTCACCAAAATTAAAGGTGATAAAATTTCCTACAAAATAGTTATTTGCATTTTTCATGTAGAACTAACCATAAGCGAGATATAAGTTTGAAAATAATTAATAATTAAAAAAAAGTGTTTTAACAGAAAATGTCTTGGGATTTAAAATACACTTAATTTATTGGGTCCAACAGTTTATTAGAAGAAAAAGGAGGTAACATAAAAGTCACTGAAATCTTCAGAGTCGTTTTTAAATGCTGCATTTTTGTCTTCGTCTCAAACATTGAAAACTGAATTACATTTTTGTTCAGTAACAGTTACAGTTTTCTTATTGGTTTTTTGCTTATATCTCGAAAACAGTTACTCCTATCAAATTTTATCTTTCTTTCAAAATTAAAGCTGATAAAATTTCCAACAAAATAGTTATTTACATTTTTCTTGTAGGACCAAGAATAAACGAGTTATAGAGTTGGATATAAATAATATTTAACAAAAATTTGCTTTAAAATAAAATGCTTGAAAAACCGGAATTAAACTAAATTAATTGTGTCTAACACTTTAGTAGAGGAAAAAGGAGAAGACATAAAAGTCACTAAATGTTTCAGAGTCGTCTTTAGTCGTCATATTAATAACAATAACATTAATAATAATAATACTAATAGTACTAAATTTGCTTATATGAAAACGCTTAATTAAGGTAACAATTTTTTGGTTTCTTGCTTATATCTCGAAAACAGTTACTCCTATCAATTTTTATCTTTTTTTCAAAATTAAAGCTGATAAAATTTCCTACAAAATAGTTATTTGCATTTTTTTGTAGGACCAACCATAAGCGAGTTATAGAGTTGGATATAAATAATCTTTAACAAAAATTTGCTTTAAAATAAAATGTTTGAAAAACCGAAATTAAACTAAACTAAGACTAACACATTAGTAGAGGTAAAAGGAGAAGACATAAATGTCACCAAAGTCTTGAGAGTCGTTTTTAGTCGTCATATTAATAACAATAACATTAATAATAATAATACTAATATTACTAAATTTGCTTATATGCAAGCGCTTAATTAAGGTAACAGTTTTTTGGTTTCTTGCTTATATCTCGAAAACAGTTACTCCTATCAATTTTTAAATTTTTACTAAAATTAAAGCAAGCTGATAAAATTTTGTACAAAATAGTAATTTGCATTTTTCATGTAGGACTAACCATAAGCGAGATATAAGTTTGAAAATAATTAATATTTAAAAAAAAAGTGCTTTAACAGAAAATGTCTTGTGATTTAAAATACACTTAATTTAATGGGTCCAATACTTTATTAGAAGAAAAAGGAGGAGGCATAACAGTCACTAAAGTCTTCAGAGTCGATTTTAAATGCTGCATTTTTGTCTTTGTCTCAAACATTGAAAACTGAATTACATTTTTGTTCAGTAACAGTTACAGTTTTCTTATTGGTTTTTTGCTTATATCTCGAAAACAGTTACTCCTATAAAAATAAAAATAAATAAAATGTTTGAAAAACCGAAATTAAACTAAATTAATTAAGACTAACACTTTAGTAGAGGAAAAAAGAGAAGACATAAAAGTCACCAAAGTCTTGAGAGTCGTTTTTAGTCGTCATATTAATAACAATAACATTAATAATAATAATACTAATATTACTAAATTTGCTTATATGCAAGCGGTTAATTAAGGTAACAGTTTCTTGCTTATATCTCAAAAACAGTTACTCCTATCAATTGTTATCTTTTTACTAAAATTAAAGCTGATAAAATTTCCTACAAAATATTTATTTGCATTTTTTATGTAGGACTAACCATAAGCGAGATATAAGTTTGAAAATAATTAATATTTAAAAAAAAAGTGCTTTAACAGAAAATGTCTTGTGATTTAAAATACACTTAATTTATTGGGTCCAATACTTTATTAGAAGAAAAAGGAGGTGACATAAAAGTCACTGAAGTCTTCAGAGTCGTTTTTAAATGCTGCATTTTCGGCTTCGTCTCAAACATTGAAAACTGAATTACATTTTTGTTAAGTAACTGTAACAGTTTTCACTTTGGTTCTTTGCTTATATCTCAAAAACACCAAAATAGTTATTTACACTTTTCTTGTAGGACCAAGCATAAGCAAGTTATAGAGTTGGATATAAATAATATTAAACAAAAATTTGCTTTAAAATAAAATGTTTGAAAAACCGAAATTAAACTAAATTAATTGTGTCTAACACTTTAGTAGAGGAAAAAGGAGGAGACATAAAAGTCACTAAACTCTTCAGAATCGTCTTTAGTCGTCATATTAATAACAATAACATTAATAACAACAATACTATTAGTACTAAATTTGCTTATATGCAAGCGCTTAATTGAGGTAACAGTTTTTTTGTTGTTTGCTTATATCTCGAAAACAGTTACTCCTATCAGTTTTTACCTTTTCACCAAAATTAAAGCTGATAAAATTTCCTTCAAAATCGTTATTTGCATTTTTCATGTAGAACTAACCATAAGCAAGATATAAGTTTGAAAATAATTAATAATTAAAAAAATGTGCTTTAACAGAAAATGTCTTGTGATTTAAAATACACTTAATTTATTAGGTCCAATACTTAATTAGAAGAAAAAGGAGGTGACAGTAAATGCTACATTTTCGTCTTCGTCTCAAACATTAAATACTGAATTACATTTTTGTTTAGTAACTGTTACAGTTTTCACTTTGGTTTTTTGTTTATATCTCGAAAACAGTTACTCCTATCAATTTTTATCTTTCCTTCAAAATTAAAGCTGATAAAATTTTTTACAAAATAGTTTTTTGCATTTTTTTGTAGGACCAACTATAAGCGAGTTATAGAGTTGAATATAAATAATCTTTAACAAAAATTTGATATAAAAATAAAAAAAGATAAAAATTGATAGGAGTAACTGTTTTCGAGATATAAGCAAGAAACCAAAAAACTGTTACCTTAATTAAGCGTTTGCATATAAGCTAATTTAGTACTAATAGTATTATTATTATTAATGTTATTGTTAATAATATGACGACTAAAGACGACTCTGAAACCTTTAGTGACTTTTATGTCTTCTTCTTTTTCCTCTACTAAAGTGTTAGACACAATTAATTTAGTTTAATTTCAGTATTTCAAACATTTTATTTTAAAGCAAATTTTTGTTAAATATTATTTATATCCATCTCTATAACTCGCTTATGCTTGGTCCTACAAGAAAAATGCAAATAACTATTTTGTAGGAAATTTTATCAGCTTTAATTTTAGTAAAAAGATAAAAATTGATAGGAGTAACTGTTTTCGAGATATAAGCAAGAAACCAAAAAACTGTTACCTTAATAAAGCGCTTGCATATAAGCAAATTTAGTACTATTAGTATTATTATTATTAATGTTATTGTTATTAAAATGACGACTAAAAACGACTCTGAAGACTTTGGTGACTTTTATGTCTTCTCCTTTTTCCTATACTAAAGTGTTAGACTCAATTAATTTAGTTTAATTTCGGTTTTTCAAACATTTTATTTTAAAGCAAATTTTTGTTGACGATTATTTATATCCAACTCTATAACTCGCTTATGGTTGGTCTTACAAAAGAAATGCAAACAACTATTTTGTAGGAAATTTTATCAGCTTTAATTTTAGTAAAAAGATAAAAATTTATAGGAGTAACTGTTTTCGAGATATAAGCAAGAAACCAAAACACTGTTATCTTAATTAAGCGTTTGCATATAAGCAAATTTAGTACTATTAGTATTATTATCATTAATGTTATTGTTATTAATATGACGACTAAAAACGACTCTGAAACCTTTAGTGACTTTTATGTCTTTTTCTTTTTCCTCTACTAAAGTGTTAGACACAATTAAATTAGTTTTTCTACAGCCGTCAAAAAATCGTGACATTTATGCATGGTTACCTATGCGCGAAGTTTGACGTTTTTTCACTGTGAAAAAATATTATTTTTTCACGGTTTCACAGTGAAAAAATAATATTTTTTAACTGTGCAGGCAACTCGATTTTTCAGATCATTTTGTTCCAACTTATTTCTGTTACAATTTTAGTAACACGAAAAGACATCAACAGCAACCGAAATGAAGAGACGGATCGATAATGAGAGGTAGTTTTAAAGGTTTTATAATTATACAGAACAATATTACAAAACAATAATAATAGATATTTACTTTGACATATGAAAATTAAATGTGCATGACGAAAACGTGCCCCCGTTTATCCCCAGAGGCCTGAGTGAAGACGCTTGTAAATGAAAGTTATTTTCGCCATTAAAAGAAGCCGATGTAGAAGGTTGAGTGATTTTGTTTTCTTCTGTGGAGGAAGAAGGTTGAATTTTATTGGCAATTTCAATTTTATTATTCAAAGAGTCCTCGATGTAACTTTCTGCCACTGTGCTGCTTCTCCAGCCCCCATGACGTTTAATTGAAATTAGATCACCTCCAGCATTCGCCAAAAGAGTGGCAGAGCTTCTTCTGAAGCAGTGACCAGTATATTTTTTAGGTTCGTCTTTGTTAAGCCACTTTGCAATCAAACTTGGTATCTCTCCGATTTTGTTAATTCCAACATTTTGATTCACACATTTTCCGTTGGTATACTTTAAAAATAAACGGTCACTAGTCGCCCGTGGAGGCCGCAAAGCTCTATATTTTCTGACAATTTCTATATTTTCTAAATTTGAAACAGTAAATATTCGTTCGCAGTGGGTTTTTGTATCAGGCACCTTCACAATTAAGACAGACTGTTTATCTTCTATGTCAGTTAGCTTCATTTTAACTAATTCTTCACGTCGAAGGGCTCCCGATATACCCAAAATTAGCACAGTCTATAAATAAAACGAGTTGTTTTGATTTGTATTACACTAATATGATAAGTTTACCTTCATCAGTAAATATATCTTGTCATCTGCTTCATTAATAAACTTGCTAATGTCTTCTTTGTCTAAAATTTGCGACTTCTTGCTTCTGTAACCTACGCTTTTGCTTTTCAGGTAGGGCACTAACTTCGGAAACTTACGTGTATCGATATTCTCTTTAACGTTTAAGGTGGCTTTCAACATAGCATAAAGGGCCCAGAGTGTTGGTGGCTTTAAGGTGGTAGACTTTTCTTCCAAATACGCCAACAAAACATTTTCCGTTACTTGATCAATCTTTTTCATAGAACACCACTGCCGAAACTGAAGATACGTTTTTTCGTACTGCGGTCTTGATTTAGCAGGCAAAAGATTCGACACTGCCGCGCTTGCAATTGCATCTATTTCGTTTTCGCTGCTAAAATCCATCACACTTCTTCAACAAAAATACCTATTGTGACAAATTTTTCGCAACTATCACTTTTATTTATCATCGTAACCATGCAAGCAACTCGATTTATCAGACCATTTTGTTCCAACTAATTTCTGTTACTTTTTTCTTCATCTGGAGGCTGTAGAAAAAACGTTGTTTGTATTTCGTGGCGAAATTCATGTTTTAATGGCGCCTTCGAATGTCTTTTAGGTCTCGACCTGGCGGTCTCGACTAAAATAACATTCTCAGGCGCCATTAAAAAAACACTCATTTCGCGCACTTAATACAAAAATTACTATTAATTTCAGTTTTTCAAACATTTTATTTTAAAGCAAATTTTTGTTAAATATTATTTATATCCAACTCTATAACTCGCTTATGGTTGGTCCTACAAGAAAAATGCAAATAACGATTTTGTAGGAAATTTTATCAGCTTTAATTTTGAAATAAAGATAAAAATTGATAGGAGTAACAGTTTTCGAGATATAACCAAAAAACCAATAAGAAAACTGTAACTGTTACTGAACAAAAATGTAATTCAGTTTTCAATATTTGAAACGAAGACGAAAATGCAGCATTTAAAATCGACTCTGAAGACTTCAGTGACTTTTATGTCACCTCCTTTTTCTTCTAATAAACTATTGGACCCAATAAATTAAGTGTATTTTAAATCACAAGACATTTTCTGTTAAAGCACTTTTTTTTTAAATATTAATTATTTTCAAACTTATATCTCGCTTATGGTTAGTTCTACATAAAAAATGCAATTAACTATTTTGTAGGAAATTTTATCAGCTTTAATTTTTGTAAAAAGATAAAAATTGATAGGAGTAACTGTTTTCGAGATATAAGCAAGAAACTGTTGCCTTAATTAAGCGCTTGCATATAAGCAAATTTAGTAATATTAGTATTATTATTATTAATGTTATTGTTATTAATATGACGACTAAAAACGACTCTCAAGATTTTGGTGACTTTTATGTCTTCTCCTTTTTCCTCTACTAATGTGTTAGTCTTAATTAATTTAGTTTAATTTCGAATTATCAAACATTTTATTTTAAAGCAAATTTTTGTTAAAGATTATTTATATCCAACTCTATAACTCGCTTATGGTTGGTCTTACAAAAAAAATGCAATTAACTATTTTGTAGGAAATTGTATCAGCTTTAATTTTGAAAAAAAGGTAAAAATTGATAGGAGTAACTGGTTTCGAGATATAAGCAAAAAACCAATAAGAAAACTGTAACTGTTACTGAACAAAAATGTAATTCAGTTTTCAATATTTGAAACGAAGACGAAAATGCAGCATTTAAAATCGACTCTGAAGACTTCAGTGACTTTTATGTCACCTCCTTTTTCTTCTAATAAACTATTGGACCCAATAAATTAAGTGTATTTTAAATCACAAGACATTTTCTGTTAAAACACTTTTTTTTTAAATATTAATTATTTTCAAACTTATATCTCGCTTATGGTTAGTCCTACATGAAAAATGCAAATAAGTATTTTGTAGGAAATTTTATCAGCTTTAATTTTAGTGAAAAGATAAAAATTGATAGGAGTAACTGTTTTCGAGATATAAGCAAGAAACCAAAAAACTGTTACCTTAATTAAGGGCTTACATATAAGCAAATTTAGTACTAAAAACCACTCTGAAGACTTTGGTGACTTTTATGTCACCTCCTTTTTCTTCTAATAAAGTATTGAACCCATTAAATTAAGTGTATTTTAAATCACAAGACATTTTCTGTTAAAGCACTTTTTTTTTAAATATTAATTATTTTCAAACTTATATCTCGCTTATGGTTAGTTCTACATAAAAAATGCAATTAACTATTTTGTAGGAAATTTTATCAGCTTTAATTTTTGTAAAAAGATAAAAATTGATAGGAGTAACTGTTTTCGAGATATAAGCAAGAAACTGTTGCCTTAATTAAGCGCTTGCATATAAGCAAATTTAGTAATATTAGTATTATTATTATTAATGTTATTGTTATTAATATGACGACTAAAAACGACTCTCAAGATTTTGGTGACTTTTATGTCTTCTCCTTTTTCCTCTACTAATGTGTTAGTCTTAATTAATTTAGTTTAATTTCGAATTATCAAACATTTTATTTTAAAGCAAATTTTTGTTAAAGATTATTTATATCCAACTCTATAACTCGCTTATGGTTGGTCTTACAAAAAAAATGCAATTAACTATTTTGTAGGAAATTGTATCAGCTTTAATTTTGAAAAAAAGGTAAAAATTGATAGGAGTAACTGGTTTCGAGATATAAGCAAAAAACCAATAAAAAAACTGTAACTGTTACTGAACAAAAATGTAATTCAGTTTTCAATATTTGAGACTAAGACGAAAATGCAGCATTTAAAAACAACTCTGAAAACTTCAGTGACTTTTATGTCACCTTTTTTTTCTTCTAATAAAGTATTGGACCCATTAAATTAAGTGTATTTTAAATCACAAGACATTTTCTGTTAAAGCAATTTTTTTTTAAATATTAATTATTTACAAACTTATATCTCGCTTATGGTTAGTCCTACATGAAAAATGCAAATAACTATTTTGTAGGAAATTTTATCAGCTTTAATTTTAGTGAAAAGATAAAAATTGATAGGAGTAACTGTTTTCGAGATATAAGCAAGAAACCAACAAACTGTTACCTTAATTAAGGGCTTACATATAAGCAAATTTAGTACTAAAAACCACTCTGAAGACTTTGGTGACTTTTATGTCACCTCCTTTTTCTTCTAATAAAGTATTGAACCCATTAAATTAAGTGTATTTTAAATCACAAGACATTTTCTGTTAAAGCACTTTTTCTTTAAATATTAATTATTTTCAAACTTATATCTCGCTTATGGTTAGTTCTACATAAAAAATGCAAATAACTATTTTGTAGGAAATTTTATCAGCTTTAATTTTTGTAAAAAAATAAAAATTGATAGGAGTAACTGTTTTCGAGATATAAGCAAGAAACTGTTGCCTTAATTAAGCGCTTGCATATAAGCAAATTTAGTAATATTAGTATTATTATTATTAATGTTATTGTTATTAATATGACGACTAAAAACGACTCTCAAGATTTTGGTGACTTTTATGTCTTCTCCTTTTTCCTCTACTAATGTGTTAGTCTTAATTAATTTAGTTTAATTTCGGATTATCAAACATTTTATTTTAAAGCAAATTTTTGTTAAAGATTATTTATATCCAACTCTATAACTCGCTTATGGTTGGTCTTACAAAAAAAATGCAAATAACTATTTTGTAGGAAATTTTATCAGCTTTAATTTTAGTAAAAAGATAAAAATTGATAGGAGTAACTGTTTTCGAGATATAAGCAAAAAACCAAAAAACTGTTACCTTAATAAAGCGCTTGCATATAAGCAAATTTAGTACTATTAGTATTATTATTATTAATGTTATTGTTATTAAAATGACGACTAAAAAAGACTCTAAAGATTTTGGTGACTTTTATGTCTTCTCCTTTTTCCTATACTAAAGTGTTAGACTCAATTAATTTAGTTTAATTTCGGTTTTTCAAACATTTTATTTTAAAGCAAATTTTTGTTGAAGATTATTTATATCCAACTCTATAACTCGCTTATGGTTGGTCTTACAAAAAAAATGCAAATAACTATTTTGTAGGAAATTTTATCAGCTTTAATTTTAGTAAAAAGATAAAAATTGATAGGAGTAACTGTTTTCGAGATATAAGCAAGAAACCAAAACACTGTTACCTTAATTAAGCGTTTGCATATAAGCAAATTTAGTACTATTAGTATTATTATTATTAATGTTATTGTTATTAATATGACGACTAAAAACGACTCTGAAACCTTTAGTGACTTTTATGTCTTTTTCTTTTTCCTCTACTAAAGTGTTAGACACAATTAATTTAGTTTAATTTCAGTATTTCAAACATTTTATTTTAAAGCAAATTTTTGTTAAATATTATTTATATCCATCTCTATAACTCGCTTATGCTTGGTCCTACAAGAAAAATGCAAATAACTATTTTGTAGGAAATTTTATCAGCTTTAATTTTAGTAAAAAGATAAAAATTGATAGGAGTAACTGTTTTCGAGATATAAGCAAAAAACCAAAAAACTGTTACCTTAATAAAGCGCTTGCATATAAGCAAATTTAGTACTATTAGTATTATTATTATTAATGTTATTGTTATTAAAATGACGACTAAAAAAGACTCTAAAGACTTTGGTGACTTTTATGTCTTCTCCTTTTTCCTATACTAAAGTGTTAGACACAATTAATTTAGTTTAATTTCAGTATTTCAAACATTTTATTTTAAAGCAAATTTTTGTTAAATATTATTTATATCCATCTCTATAACTCGCTTATGGTTGGTCCTACAAGAAAAAAGCAAATAACTATTTTGTAGGAAATTTTATCAGCTTTAATTTTAGTAAAAAGATAAAAATTGATAGGAGTAACTGTTTTCGAGAAATAAGCAAGAAAAAAAGTCACTAAAGGTTTCAAAGTTGTCTTTAATCGTCATATTAATAACAATAACATTAATAATAATAATACTAATAGTACTAAATTTGCTTATATGCAAACGCTTAATTAAGGTAACAGTGTTTTGGTTTCTTGCTCATATCTCGAAAACAGTTACTCCTATCAATTTTTATCTTTTTACTAAAATTCAAGCTGATAAAATTTCCTACAAAATAGTTATTTGCATTTTTCATGTAGGACTAACCATAAGCGAGATATATGATTGAAAATAATTAATATTTAAAAAAAAAGTGCTTTAACAGAAAATGTCTTGTGATTTAAAATACACTTAATTTATTAGGTCCAATACTTTATTAGAAAAAAAAGGGAGTGACATATAAGTCACTGAAGTCTTCAGAGTCGATTTTAAATGCTGCATTTTCGTCTTCGTCTCAAACATTGAATACTGAATTACATTTTTGTTCTGAAACGGTTACAGTTTTTACTTTGGTTTTTTGCTTATATCTCGAAAACAGTTACTCCTATCAATTTTTATCTTTTTTTCAAAATTAAAGCTGATAACATTTCCTACAAAATAGTTATTTGCATTTTTCTTGTAGGACCAACCATAAGCGAGTTATAAAGTTGGATATAAATAATATTTAACAAAAACTTGCTTAAAAATAAAATGTTTGAAATACTGAAATTAAACTAAATTAATTGTGTCTAACACTTTAGTAGAGAAAAAAGAAAAAGACATAAAAGTCACCAAAGTCTTCAAAATCGTTTTTAGTCGTCATATTAATAACAATAACATTAATAATAATAATACTAATAGTACTAAATCTGCTTATATGCAAGCGCTTTATTAAGGTAACAGTTTTTTGGTTTCTTGCTTATATCTCGAAAACAGTTACTCCTATGAATTTTTGTCTTTCTTGTCTTCTTCTTTTTCCTCTACTAAAGTGTTAGACACAATTAAATTAGTTTAATTTCAGTTTTTCAAACATTTTATTTTAAAGCAAATTTTTGTTAAATATTATTTATATCCAACTCTATAACTCGCTTATGGTTGGTCCTACAAGAAAAAAGCAAATAACTATTTTGTAGGAAATTTAATCAGCTTTAATTTTGGAAAAAAGATAAAAATTGATAGGAGTAACTGTTTTCGAGATATAAGCAAAAAACCAATAAGAAAACTGTGACTGTTACTGAACAAAAATGTAATTCGGTTTTCAATGTTTGAGACGAAGACGAAACTGCAGCATTTAAAAACGACTCTGAAGACTTCAGTGACTTTTATGTCACTTCCTTTTTCTTCTAATAAAGTATTAAACCCAATAAATTAAGTGTATTTTAAATCACAAAACATTTTCTGTTAAAGCACTTTTTTTTAAATATTAGCTATTTTCAAACTTATATCTCGCTTATGGTTAGTTCTACATGAAAAATGCAAATTACTATTTTGTAGGAAATTTTATCAGCTTTAATTTTAGTAAAAAGATAAAAATTGATAGTAGTAACTGTTTTCGAGATATAAGCAAGAAACCAAAAAACTGTTAACTTAATTAAGCGTTTGCATATAAACAAATTTAGTACTATTAGTATTATTATTATTAATGTTATTGTTATTAATATGACGATTAAAGACGACACTGAAACCTTTAGTGACTTTTATGTCTTCTTCTTTTTCCTCTACTAAAGTGTTAGACACAATTAATTTAGTTTAATTTCAGTATTTCAAACATTTTATTTTAAAGCAAATTTTTGTTAAATATTATTTATATCCATCTCTATAACTCGCTTATGCTTGGTCCTACAAGAAAAATGCAATTAACTATTTTGTTGGAAATTTAATCAGCTTTAATTTTGAAAAAAAGATAAAATTTGATAGGAGTAACTGTTTTAGAGATATAAGCAAAAAACCAATAAGAAAACTGTAACTGTTACTGAACAAAAATGTAATTCAGTTTTCAATGTTTTGAGACGAAGACAAAAATGCAGCATTTAAAAACGACTCTAAAGACTTCAGTGACTTTTATGTCACCTCCTTTATCTTCTAATAAAGTATTAAACCCAATAAATTAAGTGTATTTTAAATCACAAAACATTTTCTGTTAAAACACTTTTTTTTAATTATTAATTATTTTCAAACTTATATCTCGCTTATGGTTAGTTCTACATGAAAAATGCAAATAACTATTTTGTAGAAAATTTTATCACCTTTAATTTTGGTGAAAAAGTAAAAATTGATAGAAGTAACTGTCAAAACTATAACGTAATTTGTTCTTTTGAGCTTGAATATAGAGTTTTCATTACGTTTTATAGTAGTTTACTCTACTCTAAGCATAGAATCAAACAGAGTAATCCGCTTTTGTTAAAACTGATACATAATTTGCTCTTATTTTCGAGAATAAAACATTTTCAATATGTTTGATAAAATTTTTCTTGTTTATAGCAAGGAATCGTTTAAAATAAGCTGTATTTGCCTAAACTGATACGTAATTCGATATTTGTGCATGGATACGATGTTTTCAGTTTCTTTGACGTGAAATTTCTTGTTGCAAAAGGTAATAATTGGCTTTAAAACAACGCTTTATATGGTAATATGTGGTTTTGCATCTGCCCCATAAAAGTTCATTAGTTTCGAATCATAAAATCGTTTGAAATAAACAGTGCTGGTCAAAACGATTACGTAAATTATTTCTTTGAGAAGAAATTTAAAGTTTTCATTAAGTTTTATACAAGTTTACTCTATTCTAAGGAAAGGAGTAATCAGGATAAATTGCTTTTATCTAGAGTAATATATAATTTGCAGTTATCAGCCAGAATAAGACGTATTTATTCTTTTTAATGTAAGTTTTTGTATTTAAAACAAAGGATCGTCTAAAGTAAGCAGTTTTTGTCCTGACTGAAACGTAATTCGAATTTCTGTGCCTGAATAAGGGGTTTTCAGTTACTTTGATGTAAGGTTTCATGTTTGTAACAATGAATTAACGAAAATAATTGGTTTTTATCCAAATTGTGGCATGAATCGTTTTTAAAAGGCGAAATAAGATGTTTTTCCGCTGTACAGTGAAAGTTTACTCGTTTCAAAGCATAGAACCGTTTGAAATTAACAGCTCTCGTTAAGACTATAACGCAAATCTTTTGTTTTGTGCTAAAATAAGACGTTTTTTGTCAGTTTGATATAAGTTTTCTTGTTCAAAGCAAAATATTGTCGAAAATCAACCGTTTTTGTCTAAACTGATACAAAATTCGGTGGTTTGTGTCCGAATACAAAGTTTTCAGATTCTTTAATGTTAGGTTTGCTGCTTCTAACAAAGAATCAACGAAAATATTTTGTTTTAATACAAACTGCAATATAAAATGTCTTTATAGGACAAAACATGATGTTTGGCATCTGTTTAATAAAAATTTACTCGTTTGGAAGCATAGAATCATTCCAAATAAGCTATTCTCGTCGAAACTATAATGTAATTAGTATTTTGTGCTAGAATACAGCGTTTTTGTTAGATTTATTAACAATTTTGTCTATTTTAAGCAATGAAACGAATAGGATTAGCTGCCTTTATTCAAAGTGATACATAAATTGTTCTTTTATGCCAGATTAATACCTTTTTAGTCTGTTCGACGTAAGTTTTCTTGTTCAAAGCAAAAGATCGTCTAAAATAAGCCGTTTTTGTTTAAACTGATAAACAATTCAGACTGAGACTCAACAAAAATAATTTGTTTTAATCCACACTGATACTTTTTGACCCTATAAGAGTCCTATAAGAGTCCGAGATACGCCGTTCTCGTCAAGTCTATAACGTAATTCGTTTTTTTGTGTCAGAATACGACGTTTTCTGTCTGTTTAATATGTTTTTAATAATAATAATAACAATAATAATAATAATAATAATATTAATAATATTAATAATAGTAATAATAATAATAATATTAATAATAATAATAATGAAAATAATAATAGTAATAATAATAGTAATAAAAGTAAGCTTAGTTTTCTAAGCAAAAATGAAGCTTATTTTGTGTGTTATATGAGCGTTTTCTCATTTCTATGCAAGAAATCATCTGTGATCTGTGTTTTTAGGCAAGAAATTGTCTAAAATTAATAACTCATTTTAAAACTGGTATAAAAACATTTACTATACAAAAGTTAATAATAATAATAATAATAATAATAATAATAATAATAATAGTAATAATAATAATAATAGTAATAAAAGTAAGCCTAGTTTTCTAAGCAAAAATGAAGCTTATTTTGTGTGTTATATGAGCGTTTTCTCATTTCTATGCAAGAGATCATCTGTGATCTGTGTTTTTAGGCAAGAAATTGAATAAAATTAAAAACTCATTTTAAAACTGGTATAAAAACATTTACTATACAAAAGTTAATAATAATAATAATAATAATAATGATAATAATAATAATAATAATAATAATAATAATAATAATAATGATAATAATACTTATAATAATGAATTTCTTTCTAAATTAAAGCTTAGTTTTTAATAAAGTATTGGACCCATTAAATTAAGTGTATTTTAAATCACAAGACATTTTCTGTTAAAGCACTTTTTCTTTAAATATTAATTATTTTCAAACTTATATCTCGCTTATGGTTAGTTCTACATAAAAAATGCAAATAACTATTTTGTAGGAAATTTTATAAGCTTTAATTTTAGTAAAAAGATAAAAATTGATAGGAGTAACTGTTTTCGAGATATAAGCAAGAAACTGTTACCTTAATTAAGCGCTTGCATATAAGCAAATTTAGTACTATTAGTATTATTATTATTAATGTTATTGTTATTAATATGACGACTAAAGACGACTCTAAAACCTTTAGTGACTTTTATGTCTTTTTCTTTTTCCTCTACTAAAGTGTTAGACACAATTAATTTAGTTTAATTTCAGTATTTCAAACATTTTATTTTAAAGCAAATTTTTGTTAAATATTATTTATATCCATCTCTATAACTCGCTTATGCTTGGTCCTACAAGAAAAATGCAAATAACTATTTTGTAGGAAATTTTATCAGCTTTAATTTTAGTAAAAAGATAAAAATTGATAGGAGTAACTGTTTTCGAGATATAAGCAAAAAACCAAAAAACTGTTACCTTAATAAAGCGCTTGCATATAAGCAAATTTAGTACTATTAGTATTATTATTATTAATGTTATTGTTATTAAAATGACGACTAAAAAAGACTCTAAAGATTTTGGTGACTTTTATGTCTTCTCCTTTTTCCTATACTAAAGTGTTAGACTCAATTAATTTAGTTTAATTTCGGTTTTTCAAACATTTTATTTTAAAGCAAATTTTTGTTGAAGATTATTTATATCCAACTCTATAACTCGCTTATGGTTGGTCTTACAAAAAAAATGCAAATAACTATTTTGTAGGAAATTTTATCAGCTTTAATTTTAGTAAAAAGATAAAAATTGATAGGAGTAACTGTTTTCGAGATATAAGCAAGAAACCAAAACACTGTTACCTTAATTAAGCGTTTGCATATAAGCAAATTTAGTACTATTAGTATTATTATTATTAATGTTATTGTTATTAATATGACGACTAAAAACGACTCTGAAACCTTTAGTGACTTTTATGTCTTTTTCTTTTTCCTCTACTAAAGTGTTAGACACAATTAATTTAGTTTAATTTCAGTATTTCAAACATTTTATTTTAAAGCAAATTTTTGTTAAATATTATTTATATCCATCTCTATAACTCGCTTATGCTTGGTCCTACAAGAAAAATGCAAATAACTATTTTGTAGGAAATTTTATCAGCTTTAATTTTAGTAAAAAGATAAAAATTGATTGGAGTAACTGTTTTCGAGATATAAGCAAAAAACCAAAAAACTGTTACCTTAATAAAGCGCTTGCATATAAGCAAATTTAGTACTATTAGTATTATTATTATTAATGTTATTGTTATTAAAATGACGACTAAAAAAGACTCTAAAGACTTTGGTGACTTTTATGTCTTCTCCTTTTTCCTATACTAAAGTGTTAGACACAATTAATTTAGTTTAATTTCAGTATTTCAAACATTTTATTTTAAAGCAAATTTTTGTTAAATATTATTTATATCCATCTCTATAACTCGCTTATGGTTGGTCCTACAAGAAAAAAGCAAATAACTATTTTGTAGGAAATTTTATCAGCTTTAATTTTAGTAAAAAGATAAAAATTGATAGGAGTAACTGTTTTCGAGAAATAAGCAAGAAAAAAAGTCACTAAAGGTTTCAAAGTTGTCTTTAATCGTCATATTAATAACAATAACATTAATAATAATAATACTAATAGTACTAAATTTGCTTATATGCAAACGCTTAATTAAGGTAACAGTGTTTTGGTTTCTTGCTCATATCTCGAAAACAGTTACTCCTATCAATTTTTATCTTTTTACTAAAATTCAAGCTGATAAAATTTCCTACAAAATAGTTATTTGCATTTTTCATGTAGGACTAACCATAAGCGAGATATATGATTGAAAATAATTAATATTTAAAAAAAAAGTGCTTTAACAGAAAATGTCTTGTGATTTAAAATACACTTAATTTATTAGGTCCAATACTTTATTAGAAAAAAAAGGGAGTGACATATAAGTCACTGAAGTCTTCAGAGTCGATTTTAAATGCTGCATTTTCGTCTTCGTCTCAAACATTGAATACTGAATTACATTTTTGTTCTGAAACGGTTACAGTTTTTACTTTGGTTTTTTGCTTATATCTCGAAAACAGTTACTCCTATCAATTTTTATCTTTTTTTCAAAATTAAAGCTGATAACATTTCCTACAAAATAGTTATTTGCATTTTTCTTGTAGGACCAACCATAAGCGAGTTATAAAGTTGGATATAAATAATATTTAACAAAAACTTGCTTAAAAATAAAATGTTTGAAATACTGAAATTAAACTAAATTAATTGTGTCTAACACTTTAGTAGAGAAAAAAGAAAAAGACATAAAAGTCACCAAAGTCTTCAAAATCGTTTTTAGTCGTCATATTAATAACAATAACATTAATAATAATAATACTAATAGTACTAAATCTGCTTATATGCAAGCGCTTTATTAAGGTAACAGTTTTTTGGTTTCTTGCTTATATCTCGAAAACAGTTACTCCTATGAATTTTTGTCTTTCTTGTCTTCTTCTTTTTCCTCTACTAAAGTGTTAGACACAATTAAATTAGTTTAATTTCAGTTTTTCAAACATTTTATTTTAAAGCAAATTTTTGTTAAATATTATTTATATCCAACTCTATAACTCGCTTATGGTTGGTCCTACAAGAAAAAAGCAAATAACTATTTTGTAGGAAATTTAATCAGCTTTAATTTTGGAAAAAAGATAAAAATTGATAGGAGTAACTGTTTTCGAGATATAAGCAAAAAACCAATAAGAAAACTGTGACTGTTACTGAACAAAAATGTAATTCGGTTTTCAATGTTTGAGACGAAGACGAAACTGCAGCATTTAAAAACGACTCTGAAGACTTCAGTGACTTTTATGTCACTTCCTTTTTCTTCTAATAAAGTATTAAACCCAATAAATTAAGTGTATTTTAAATCACAAAACATTTTCTGTTAAAGCACTTTTTTTTAAATATTAGCTATTTTCAAACTTATATCTCGCTTATGGTTAGTTCTACATGAAAAATGCAAATTACTATTTTGTAGGAAATTTTATCAGCTTTAATTTTAGTAAAAAGATAAAAATTGATAGTAGTAACTGTTTTCGAGATATAAGCAAGAAACCAAAAAACTGTTAACTTAATTAAGCGTTTGCATATAAACAAATTTAGTACTATTAGTATTATTATTATTAATGTTATTGTTATTAATATGACGATTAAAGACGACACTGAAACCTTTAGTGACTTTTATGTCTTCTTCTTTTTCCTCTACTAAAGTGTTAGACACAATTAATTTAGTTTAATTTCAGTATTTCAAACATTTTATTTTAAAGCAAATTTTTGTTAAATATTATTTATATCCATCTCTATAACTCGCTTATGCTTGGTCCTACAAGAAAAATGCAATTAACTATTTTGTTGGAAATTTAATCAGCTTTAATTTTGAAAAAAAGATAAAATTTGATAGGAGTAACTGTTTTAGAGATATAAGCAAAAAACCAATAAGAAAACTGTAACTGTTACTGAACAAAAATGTAATTCAGTTTTCAATGTTTGAGACGAAGACAAAAATGCAGCATTTAAAAACGACTCTAAAGACTTCAGTGACTTTTATGTCACCTCCTTTATCTTCTAATAAAGTATTAAACCCAATAAATTAAGTGTATTTTAAATCACAAAACATTTTCTGTTAAAACACTTTTTTTTAATTATTAATTATTTTCAAACTTATATCTCGCTTATGGTTAGTTCTACATGAAAAATGCAAATAACTATTTTGTAGAAAATTTTATCACCTTTAATTTTGGTGAAAAAGTAAAAATTGATAGAAGTAACTGTCAAAACTATAACGTAATTTGTTCTTTTGAGCTTGAATATAGAGTTTTCATTACGTTTTATAGTAGTTTACTCTACTCTAAGCATAGAATCAAACAGAGTAATCCGCTTTTGTTAAAACTGATACATAATTTGCTCTTATTTTCGAGAATAAAACATTTTCAATATGTTTGATAAAATTTTTCTTGTTTATAGCAAGGAATCGTTTAAAATAAGCTGTATTTGCCTAAACTGATACGTAATTCGATATTTGTGCATGGATACGATGTTTTCAGTTTCTTTGACGTGAAATTTCTTGTTGCAAAAGGTAATAATTGGCTTTAAAACAACGCTTTATATGGTAATATGTGGTTTTGCATCTGCCCCATAAAAGTTCATTAGTTTCGAATCATAAAATCGTTTGAAATAAACAGTGCTGGTCAAAACGATTACGTAAATTATTTCTTTGAGAAGAAATTTAAAGTTTTCATTAAGTTTTATACAAGTTTACTCTATTCTAAGGAAAGGAGTAATCAGGATAAATTGCTTTTATCTAGAGTAATATATAATTTGCAGTTATCAGCCAGAATAAGACGTATTTATTCTTTTTAATGTAAGTTTTTGTATTTAAAACAAAGGATCGTCTAAAGTAAGCAGTTTTTGTCCTGACTGAAACGTAATTCGAATTTCTGTGCCTGAATAAGGGGTTTTCAGTTACTTTGATGTAAGGTTTCATGTTTGTAACAATGAATTAACGAAAATAATTGGTTTTTATCCAAATTGTGGCATGAATCGTTTTTAAAAGGCGAAATAAGATGTTTTTCCGCTGTACAGTGAAAGTTTACTCGTTTCAAAGCATAGAACCGTTTGAAATTAACAGCTCTCGTTAAGACTATAACGCAAATCTTTTGTTTTGTGCTAAAATAAGACGTTTTTTGTCAGTTTGATATAAGTTTTCTTGTTCAAAGCAAAATATTGTCGAAAATCAACCGTTTTTGTCTAAACTGATACAAAATTCGGTGGTTTGTGTCCGAATACAAAGTTTTCAGATTCTTTAATGTTAGGTTTGCTGCTTCTAACAAAGAATCAACGAAAATATTTTGTTTTAATACAAACTGCAATATAAAATGTCTTTATAGGACAAAACATGATGTTTGGCATCTGTTTAATAAAAATTTACTCGTTTGGAAGCATAGAATCATTCCAAATAAGCTATTCTCGTCGAAACTATAATGTAATTAGTATTTTGTGCTAGAATACAGCGTTTTTGTTAGATTTATTAACAATTTTGTCTATTTTAAGCAATGAAACGAATAGGATTAGCTGCCTTTATTCAAAGTGATACATAAATTGTTCTTTTATGCCAGATTAATACCTTTTTAGTCTGTTCGACGTAAGTTTTCTTGTTCAAAGCAAAAGATCGTCTAAAATAAGCCGTTTTTGTTTAAACTGATAAACAATTCAGACTGAGACTCAACAAAAATAATTTGTTTTAATCCACACTGATACTTTTTGACCCTATAAGAGTCCTATAAGAGTCCGAGATACGCCGTTCTCGTCAAGTCTATAACGTAATTCGTTTTTTTGTGTCAGAATACGACGTTTTCTGTCTGTTTAATATGTTTTTAATAATAATAATAACAATAATAATAATAATAATAATATTAATAATATTAATAATAGTAATAATAATAATAATATTAATAATAATAATAATGAAAATAATAATAGTAATAATAATAGTAATAAAAGTAAGCTTAGTTTTCTAAGCAAAAATGAAGCTTATTTTGTGTGTTATATGAGCGTTTTCTCATTTCTATGCAAGAAATCATCTGTGATCTGTGTTTTTAGGCAAGAAATTGTCTAAAATTAATAACTCATTTTAAAACTGGTATAAAAACATTTACTATACAAAAGTTAATAATAATAATAATAATAATAATAATAATAATAATAATAGTAATAATAATAATAATAGTAATAAAAGTAAGCCTAGTTTTCTAAGCAAAAATGAAGCTTATTTTGTGTGTTATATGAGCGTTTTCTCATTTCTATGCAAGAGATCATCTGTGATCTGTGTTTTTAGGCAAGAAATTGAATAAAATTAAAAACTCATTTTAAAACTGGTATAAAAACATTTACTATACAAAAGTTAATAATAATAATAATAATAATAATGATAATAATAATAATAATAATAATAATAATAATAATAATAATAATAATAATAATAATAATAATAATAATAATAATGATAATAATACTTATAATAATGAATTTCTTTCTAAATTAAAGCTTAGTTTTTAATAAAGTATTGGACCCATTAAATTAAGTGTATTTTAAATCACAAGACATTTTCTGTTAAAGCACTTTTTCTTTAAATATTAATTATTTTCAAACTTATATCTCGCTTATGGTTAGTTCTACATAAAAAATGCAAATAACTATTTTGTAGGAAATTTTATAAGCTTTAATTTTAGTAAAAAGATAAAAATTGATAGGAGTAACTGTTTTCGAGATATAAGCAAGAAACTGTTACCTTAATTAAGCGCTTGCATATAAGCAAATTTAGTACTATTAGTATTATTATTATTAATGTTATTGTTATTAATATGACGACTAAAGACGACTCTAAAACCTTTAGTGACTTTTATGTCTTTTTCTTTTTCCTCTACTAAAGTGTTAGACACAATTAATTTAGTTTAATTTCAGTATTTCAAACATTTTATTTTAAAGCAAATTTTTGTTAAATATTATTTATATCCATCTCTATAACTCGCTTATGCTTGGTCCTACAAGAAAAATGCAAATAACTATTTTGTAGGAAATTTTATCAGCTTTAATTTTAGTAAAAAGATAAAAATTGATAGGAGTAACTGTTTTCGAGATATAAGCAAAAAACCAAAAAACTGTTACCTTAATAAAGCGCTTGCATATAAGCAAATTTAGTACTATTAGTATTATTATTATTAATGTTATTGTTATTAAAATGACGACTAAAAAAGACTCTAAAGATTTTGGTGACTTTTATGTCTTCTCCTTTTTCCTATACTAAAGTGTTAGACTCAATTAATTTAGTTTAATTTCGGTTTTTCAAACATTTTATTTTAAAGCAAATTTTTGTTGAAGATTATTTATATCCAACTCTATAACTCGCTTATGGTTGGTCTTACAAAAAAAATGCAAATAACTATTTTGTAGGAAATTTTATCAGCTTTAATTTTAGTAAAAAGATAAAAATTGATAGGAGTAACTGTTTTCGAGATATAAGCAAGAAACCAAAACACTGTTACCTTAATTAAGCGTTTGCATATAAGCAAATTTAGTACTATTAGTATTATTATTATTAATGTTATTGTTATTAATATGACGACTAAAAACGACTCTGAAACCTTTAGTGACTTTTATGTCTTTTTCTTTTTCCTCTACTAAAGTGTTAGACACAATTAATTTAGTTTAATTTCAGTATTTCAAACATTTTATTTTAAAGCAAATTTCTGTTAAATATTATTTATATCCATCTCTATAACTCGCTTATGCTTGGTCCTACAAGAAAAATGCAAATAACTATTTTGTAGGAAATTTTATCAGCTTTAATTTTAGTAAAAAGATAAAAATTGATAGGAGTAACTGTTTTCGAGATATAAGCAAAAAACCAAAAAACTGTTACCTTAATAAAGCGCTTGCATATAAGCAAATTTAGTACTATTAGTATTATTATTATTAACGTTATTGTTATTAAAATGACGACTAAAAAAGACTCTAAAGACTTTGGTGACTTTTATGTCTTCTCCTTTTTCCTATACTAAAGTGTTAGACACAATTAATTTAGTTTAATTTCAGTATTTCAAACATTTTATTTTAAAGCAAATTTTTGTTAAATATTATTTATATCCATCTCTATAACTCGCTTATGGTTGGTCCTACAAGAAAAAAGCAAATAACTATTTTGTAGGAAATTTTATCAGCTTTAATTTTAGTAAAAAGATAAAAATTGATAGGAGTAACTGTTTTCGAGAAATAAGCAAGAAAAAAAGTCACTAAAGGTTTCAAAGTTGTCTTTAATCGTCATATTAATAACAATAACATTAATAATAATAATACTAATAGTACTAAATTTGCTTATATGCAAACGCTTAATTAAGGTAACAGTGTTTTGGTTTCTTGCTCATATCTCGAAAACAGTTACTCCTATCAATTTTTATCTTTTTACTAAAATTCAAGCTGATAAAATTTCCTACAAAATAGTTATTTGCATTTTTCATGTAGGACTAACCATAAGCGAGATATATGATTGAAAATAATTAATATTTAAAAAAAAAGTGCTTTAACAGAAAATGTCTTGTGATTTAAAATACACTTAATTTATTGGGTCCAATACTTTATTAGAAGAAAAAGGAAGTGACATAAAAGTCACTGAAGTCTTCAGAGTCGATTTTAAATGCTGCAGTTTCGTCTTCGTCTCAAACATTGAAAACCGAATTACATTTTTGTTCAGTAACAGTCACAGTTTTCTTATTGGTTTTTTGCTTATATCTCGAAAACAGTTACTCCTATCAATTTTTATCTTTCTTTCAAAATTAAAGCTGATAAAATTTCCTACAAAATAGTTATTTGCATTTTTCTTGTAGGACCAACCATAAGCGAGTTATAGAGTTGGATATAAATAATATTTAACAAAAATTTGCTTTAAAATAAAATGTTTGAAAAACTGAAATTAAACTAATTTAATTGTGTCTAACACTTTAGTAGAGGAAAAAGAAGAAGACATAAAAGTCACTAAAGGTTTCAAAGTTGTCTTTAATCGTCATATTAATAACAATAACATTAATAATAATAATACTAATAGTACTAAATTTGCTTATATGCAAACGCTTAATTAAGGTAACAGTGTTTTGGTTTATTGCTCATATCTCGAAAACAGTTACTTCTATCAATTTTTATCTATTTACTAAAATTCAAGCTGATAAAATTTCCTACAAAATAGTTAAATGCATTTTTTGTGTAGGACTAACCATAAGCGAGATATAAGATTGAAAATAATTAATATTTAAAAAAGAAGTGCTTTAACAGAAAATGTCTTGTGATTTAAAATACACTTAATTTATTAGGTCCAATACTTTATTAAAAAAAAAGGGGGTGACATATAAGTCACTGAAGTCTTCAGAGTCGATTTTAAATGCTGCATTTTCGTCTTCGTCTCAAACATTGAAAACTGAATTACATTTTTTTCTGAAACGGTAACAGTTTTTACTTTGGTTTTTTGCTTATATCTCGAAAACAGTTACTCCTATCAATTTTTATCTTTCTGTCAAAATTAAAGCTGATAAAATTTCCTACAAAATAGTTATTTGCATTTTTCTTGTAGGACCAACCATAAGCGAGTTATAGAGTTGGATATAAATAATATTTAACAAAAATTTGCTTTAAAATAAAATGTTTGAAAAACTGAAATTAAACTAATTTAATTGTGTCTAACACTTTAGTAGAGGAAAAAGAAGAAGACATTAAAGTCACTAAAGGTTTCAAAGTTGTCTTTAATCGTCATATTAATAACAATAACATTAATAATAATAATACTAATAGTACTAAATTTGCTTATATGCAAACGCTTAATTAAGGTAACAGTGTTTTGGTTTCTTGCTCATATCTCGAAAACAGTTACTCCTATCAATTTTTATCTTTTTACTAAAATTCAAGCTGATAAAATTTCCTACAAAATAGTTATTTGCATTTTTTATGTAGGACTAACCATAAGCGAGATATAAGATTGAAAATAATTAATATTTAAAAAAGAAGTGCTTTAACAGAAAATGTCTTGTGATTTAAAATACACTTAATTTATTAGGTCCAATACTTTATTAAAAAAAAAAGGGGGTGACATATAAGTCACTGAAGTCTTCAGAGTCGATTTTAAATGCTGCATTTTCGTCTTCGTCTCAAACATTGAAAACTGAATTACATTTTTGTTCTGAAACGGTAACAGTTTTTACTTTGATTTTTTGCTTATATCTCGAAAACAGTTACTCCTATCAATTTTTATCTTTCTTTCAAAATTAAAGCTGATAACATTTCCTACAAAATAGTTATTTGCATTTTTCTTGTAGGACCAACCATAAGCGAGTTATAAAGTTGGATATAAATAATATTTAACAAAAACTTGCTTAAAAATAAAATGTTTGAAATACTGAAATTAAACTAAATTAATTGTGTCTAACACTTTAGTAGAGAAAAAAGAAAAAGACATAAAAGTCACCAAAGTCTTCAAAATCGTTTTTAGTCGTCATATTAATAACAATAACATTAATAATAATATTACTAATAGTACTAAATCTGCTTATATGCAAGCGCTTTATTAAGGTAACAGTTTTTTGGTTTCTTGCTTATATCTCGAAAACAGTTACTCCTATGAAT
Source organism: Tribolium castaneum (assembly GCF_031307605.1). Classification (NCBI taxonomy): domain Eukaryota; kingdom Metazoa; phylum Arthropoda; class Insecta; order Coleoptera; family Tenebrionidae; genus Tribolium; species Tribolium castaneum. The sequence continues at coordinate 5,287,532 of NC_087396.1, read as the reverse complement.
TTTTGTCTTTCTTTCAAAATTAAAGCTGATAAAATATTCTACAAAATAGTTATTTGCATTTTTCTTGTAGGACCAACCATAAGCGAGTTATAGAGTTGGATATAAATAATACATAACAAAAATTTGCTTTAAAATAAAATGTTTGAAAAACTGAAATTAAACTAATTTAACTGTGTCTAACACTTTAGTAGAGGAAAAAGGAAAAGACATAAAAGTCACTAAAGGTTTCGGAGTTGTCTTTAGTTGTCATATTAATAACAATAACATTAATAATAATAATACTAATAGTACTAAATTTGCTTATATGCAAACGCTCAATTAAGGTAACAGTGTTTTGGTTTCTTGCTTATATCTCGAAAACAGTTACTCCTATCAATTTTTATCTTTTTACTAAAATTCAAGCTGATAAAATTTCCTACAAAATAGTTATTTGCATTTTTCATGTAGGACTAACCATAAGCGAGATATAAGTTTGAAAATAATTAATATTTAAAAAAAAGTGCTTTAACAGAAAATGTCTTGTGATTTAAAATACACTTAATTTATTAGGTCCAATACTTTATTAGAAGAAAAAGGGGGTGACATATAAGTCACTGAAGTCTTCAGAGTCGATTGTAAATGCTGCATTTTCGTCTTCGTCTCAAACATTGAAAACTGAATTACATTTTTGTTCTGAAACGGTAACAGTTTTCACTTTGGTTTTTTGCTTATATCTCGAAAACAATTACTCCTATCAGTTTTTATTTTTTTTTCAAAATAAAGCTGATAAAATTTCCTACAAAATAGTTATTTGCATTTTTCTTGTAGGACCAACCATAAGCGAGTTATAAAGTTGGATATAAATAATATTTAACAAAAACTTGCTTAAAAATTAAATGTGTGAAATACTGAAATTAAACTAAATTAATTGTGTCTAACACTTTAGTAGAGAAAAAAGAAAAAGACATAAAAGTCACCAAAGTCTTCAGAATCGTTTTTAGTCGTCATATTAATAACAATAACATTAATAATAATAATACTAATAGTACTAAATTTGCTTACATGCAAACGCTTAATTCAGGTAACAATTTTTTGGTTTCTTGCTTATATCTCGAAAACAGTTACTCCTATCAATTTTTATCTTTTCACTAAAATTAAAACTGATAAAATTTCCTACAAAATAGTTAATTGCATTTTTAATGTAGGACTAACCATAAGCGAGATATAAGTTTGAAAATAATTAAAATTTAAAAAAAAGTGCTTCAACAGAAAATGTCTTGTGATTTAAAATACACTTAATTTATTGGGTCCAATACTTTATTAGAAGAAAAAAGAGGTGACAGAAAGGTCACTGAAGTCTTTAGAGTCGTTTGTAAATGCTGCATTTTCGTCTTCGTCTCAAACATTGAAAACTGATTTACATTTTTGTTCAGTAACTGTTACAGTTTTCTTATTGGTTTTTTGCTTATATCTCGAAAACAGTTACTCCTATCAATTTTTATCTTTCTTTTAAAATTAAAGCTGATAAAATTTCCTACAAAATAGTTATTTGCATTTTTCTTGTAGGACCAACCATAAGCGAGTTATAAAGTTGGATATAAATAATATTTAACAAAAACTTGCTTAAAAATTAAATGTTTGAAATACTGAAATTAAACTAAATTAATTGTGTCTAACACTTTAGTAAAGAAAAAAGAAAAAGACATAAAAGTCACCAAAGTCTTCAGAATCGTTTTTAGTCGTCATATTAATAACAATAACATTAATAATAATAATACTAATAGTACTAAATTTGCTTACATGCAAACGCTTAATTCAGGTAACAATTTTTTGGTTTCTTGCTTATATCTCGAAAACAGTTACTCCTATCAATTTTTATCTTTTTACTAAAATTAAAGCTGATAAAATTTCCTACAAAATAGTTAATTGCATTTTTAATGTAGGACTAACCATAAGCGAGATATAAGTTTGAAAATAATTAAAATTTAAAAAAAAGTGCTTCAACAGAAAATGTCTTGTGATTTAAAATACTCTTAATTTATTGGGTCCAATACTTTATTAGAAGAAAAAAGAGGTGACAGAAAGGTCACTGAAGTCTTCAGAGTCAATTTTAAATGCTGCATTTTCGTCTTCGTCTCAAACATTGAATACTGAATTACATTTTTGTTCTGAAACGGTAACAGTTTTTACTTTGGTTTTTTGCTTATATCTCGAAAACAGTTACTCCTATCAATTTTTATCTTTCTTTCAAAATTAAAGCTGATAACATTTCCTACAAAATAGTTATTTGCATTTTTCTTGTAGGACCAACCATAAGCGAGTTATAAAGTTGGATATAAATAATATTTAACAAAAACTTGCTTAAAAATAAAATGTCTGAAATACTGAAATTACACTAAATTAATTGTGTCTAACACTTTAGTAGAGAAAAAAGAAAAAGACATAAAAGTTACCAAAGTCTTCAGAATCGTTTTTAGTCGTCATATTAATAACAATAACATTAATAATAATAATACTAATAGTACTAAATTTGCTTATATGCAAACGCTTAATTAAGGTAACAGTGTTTTGGTTTCTTGCTCATATCTCGAAAACAGTTACTCCTATCAATTTTTATCTTTTTACTAAAATTCAAGCTGATAAAATTTCCTACAAAATAGTTATTTGCATTTTTCTTGTAGGACCAACCATAAGCGAGTTATAAAGTTGGATATAAATAATATTTAACAAAAACTTGCTTAAAAATTAAATGTTTGAAATACTGAAATTAAACTAAATTAATTGTGTCTAACACTTTAGTAGAGAAAAAAGAAAAAGACATAAAAGTTACCAAAGTCTTCAGAATCGTTTTTGTCGTCATATTAATAACAATAACATTAATAATAATAATACTAATAATAATACTAATAGTATTATAAAATAAAAGTTACCAAAGTCTTCAGAATCGTTTTTAGTCGTCATATTAATAACAATAACATTAATAATAATAATACTAATAGTATTATTATTAGTATTATTATTATTAATGTTATTGTTATTAATATGACGACTAAAAACGATTCTGAAGACTTTGGTAACTTTTATGTCTTTTTCTTTTTTCTCTACTAAAGTGTTAGACACAATTAATTTAGTTTAATTTCAGTATTTCAAACATTTAATTTTTAAGCAAGTTTTTGTTAAATATTATTTATATCCAACTTTATAACTCGCTGATGGTTGGTCCTACAAGAAAAATGCAAATAACTATTTTGTAGGAAATTTTATCAGCTTTATTTTGAAAAAAAGATAAAAACTAATAGGAGTAATTGTTTTCGAGATATAAGCAAAAAACCAAAGTGAAAACTGTTACCGTTTCAGAACAAAAATGTAATTCAGTTTTCAATGTTTGAGACGAAGACGAAAATGCAGCATTTACAATCGACTCTGAAGACTTCAGTGACTTATATGTCACCCCATTTTTCTTCTAATAAAGTATTGGACATAATAAATTAAGTGTATTTTAAATCACAAGACATTTTCTGTTAAAGCACTTTTTTTTTAAATATTAATTATTTTCCAACTTATATCTCGCTTATGGTTAGTCCTACATGAAAAATGCAAATAACTATTTTGTAGGAAATTTTATCAGCTTGAATTTTAGTAAAAAGATAAAAATTGATAGGAGTAACTGTTTTCGAGATATAAGCAAGAAACCAAAACACTGTTACCTTAATTAAGCGTTTGCATATAAGCAAATTTAGTACTATTAGTATTATTATTATTAATGTTATTGTTATTAATATGACAACTAAAGACAACTTTGAAACCTTTAGTGACTTTTATGTCTTTTCCTTTTTCCTCTACTAAAGTGTTAGACACAGTTAAATTAGTTTAATTTCAGTTTTTCAAACATTTTATTTTAAAGCAAATTTTTGTTATATATTATTTATATCCAACTCTATAACTCGCTTATGGTTGGTCCTACAAGAAAAATGCAAATAACTATTTTGTAGAATATTTTATCAGCTTTAATTTTGAAAAAAAGACAAAAATTCATAGGAGTAACTGTTTTCGAGATATAAGCAAGAAACCAAAAAACTGTTACCTTAATAAAGCGCTTGCATATAAGCAGATTTAGTACTGTTAGTATTATTATTATTAATGTTATTGTTATTAATATGACGACTAAAAACGATTCTGAAGACTTTGGTGACTTTTATGTCTTTTTTTTTTCTCTACTAAAGTGTTAGACACAATTAATTTAGTTTAATTTCAGTATTTCAAACATTTTATTTTTAAGCAAGTTTTTGTTAAATATTATTTATATCCAACTTTATAACTCGCTTATGGTTGGTCCTACAAGAAAAATGCAAATAACTATTTTGTAGGAAATGTTATCAGCTTTAATTTTGAAAGAAAGATAAAAATTGATAGGAGTAACTGTTTTCGAGATATAAGCAAAAAACCAAAGTAAAAACTGTTACCGTTTCAGAACAAAAATGTAATTTAGTTTTCAATGTTTGAGACGAAGACGAAAATGCAGCATTTAAAATCGACTCTGAAGACTTCAGTGACTTATATGTCACCCCCTTTTTTTTCTAATAAAGTATTGGACCTAATAAATTAAGTGTATTTTAAATCACAAGACATTTTCTGTTAAAGCACTTCTTTTTTAAATATTAATTATTTTCAATCTTATATCTCGTTTATGGTTAGTCCTACATAAAAAATGCAAATAACTATTTTGTAGGAAATTTTATCAGCTTGAATTTTAGTAAAAAAATAAAAATTGATAGGAGTAACTGTTTTCGAGATATGAGCAAGAAACCAAAACACTGTTACCTTAATTAAGCGTTTGCATATAAGCAAATTTAGTTCTATTAGTATTATTATTATTAATGTTATTGTTATTAATATGACGATTAAAGACAACTTTGAAACCTTTAGTGACTTTTATGTCGTCTTCTTTTTCCTCTACTAAAGTGTTAGACACAATTAAATTAGTTTAATTTCAGTTTTTCAAACATTTTATTTTAAAGCAAATTTTTGTTAAATATTATTTATATCCAACTCTATAACTCGCTTATGGTTGGTCCTACAAGAAAAATGCAAATAACTTTTTTTGTAGGAAATTTTATCAGCTTTAATTTTGAAAAAAAGATAAAAATTGATAGGAGTAACTGTTTTCGAGATATAAGCAAAAAACCAATAAGAAAACTGTGACTGTTACTGAACAAAAATGTAATTCGGTTTTCAATGTTTGAGACGAAGACGAAACTGCAGCATTTAAAAACGACTCTGAAGACTTCAGTGACTTTTATGTCACTTCCTTTTTCTTCTAATAAAGTATTGGACCCAATAAATTAAGTGTATTTTAAATCACAAGACATTTTCTGTTAAAGCACTTCTTTTTTAAATATTAATTATTTTCAATCTTATATCTCGCTTATGGTTAGTCCTACATAAAAAATGCAAATAACTATTTTGTAGGAAATTTTATCAGCTTGAATTTTAGTAAAAAGATAAAAATTGATAGGAGTAACTGTTTTCGAGATATAAGCAAGAAACCAAAACACTGTTACCTTAATTAAGCGTTTGCATATAAGCAAATTTAGTACTATTAGTATTATTATTATTAATGTTATTGTTATTAATATGACAACTAAAGACAACTCTGAAACCTTTAGTGATTTTTATGTCTTTTCCTTTTTTCTCTACTAAAGTGTTAGACACAGTTAAATTAGTTTAATTTCAGTTTTTCAAACATTTTATTTTAAAGCAAATTTTTGTTAAATATTATTTATATCCAACTCAATAACTCGCTTATGGTTGGTCCTACAAGAAAAATGCAAATAACTATTTTGTAGAATATTTTATCAGCTTTAATTTTGAAAGAAAGACAAAAATTCATAGGAGTAACTGTTTTCGAGATATAAGCAAGAAACCAAAAAACTGTTACCTTAATAAAGCGCTTGCATATAAGCAGATTTAGTACTATTAGTATTATAATTATTAATGTTATTGTTATTAATATGACGACTAAAAACGATTCTGAAGACTTTGGTGACTTTTATGTCTTTTTCTTTTTTCTCTACTAAAGTGTTAGACACAATTAATTTAGTTTAATTTCAGTATTTCAAACATTTTATTTTTAAGCAAGTTTTTGTTAAATATTATTTATATCCAACTTTATAACTCGCTTATGGTTGGTCCTACAAGAAAAATGCAAATAACTATTTTGTAGGAAATGTTATCAGCTTTAATTTTGAAAAAAAGATAAAAATTGATAGGAGTAACTGTTTTCGAGATATGAGCAAGAAACCATAACACTGTTACCTTAATTAAGCGTTTGCATATAAGCAAATTTAGTACTATTAGTATTATTATTATTAATGTTATTGTTATTAATATGACGATTAAAGACAACTTTGAAACCTTTAGTGACTTTTATGTCTTCTTCTTTTTCCTCTACTAAAGTGTTAGACACAATTAAATTAGTTTAATTTCAGTTTTTCAAACATTTTATTTTAAAGCAAATTTTTGTTAAATATTATTTATATCCAACTCTATAACTCGCTTATGGTTGGTCCTACAAGAAAAATGCAAATAACTATTTTGTAGGAAATTTTATCAGCTTTAATTTTGACAGAAAGATAAAAATTGATAGGAGTAACTGTTTTCGAGATATAAGCAAAAAACCAATAAGAAAACTGTGACTGTTACTGAACAAAAATGTAATTCAGTTTTCAATGTTTGAGACGAAGACGAAACTGCAGCATTTAAAAACGACTCTGAAGACTTCAGTGACTTTTATGTCACTTCCTTTTTCTTCTAATAAAGTATTGGACCCAATAAATTAAGTGTATTTTAAATCAAAAGACATTTTCTGTTAAAGCACTTTTTTTTTAAATACTAATTATTTTCAATCATATATCTCGCTTAAGGTTAGTCCTACATGAAAAATGCAAATAACTATTTTATAGGAAATTTTATCAGCTTGAATTTTAGTAAAAAGATAAAAATTGATAGGAGTAACTGTTTTCGAGATATAAGCAAGAAACCAAAACACTGTTACCTTAATTAAGCGTTTGCATATAAGCAAATTTAGTACTATTAGTATTATTATTATTAATGTTATTGTTATTAATATGACAACTAAAGACAACTCTGAAACCTTTAGTGACTTTTATGTCTTTTCCTTTTTCCTCTACTAAAGTGTTAGACACAATTAAATTAGTTTAATTTCAGTTTTTCAAACATTTTATTTTAAAGCAAATTTTTGTTAAAAATTATTTATATCCAACTCTGTAACTCGCTTATGGTTGGTCCTACAAGAAAAATGCAAATAACTATTTTGTAGGAAATTTTATCAGCTTTAATTTTGAAAAAAAGACAAAAATTCATAGGAGTAACTGTTTTCGAGATATAAGCAAGAAACCAAAAAACTGTTACCTTAATAAAGCGCTTGCATATAAGCAGATTTAGTACTATTAGTATTATTATTATTAATGTTATTGTTATTAATATGACGACTAAAAACGATTCTGAAGACTTTGGTGACTTTTATGTCTTTTTCTTTTTTCTCTACTAAAGTGTTAGACACAATTAATTTAGTTTAATTTCAGTATTTCAAACATTTTATTTTTAAGCAAGTTTTTGTTAAATATTATTTATATCCAACTTTATAACTCGCTTATGGATGGTCCCACAAGAAAAATGCAAATAACTATTTTGTAGGAAATTTTATCAGCTTTAATTTTGACAGAAAGATAAAAATTGATAGGAGTAACTGTTTTCGAGATATAAGCAAAAAACCAATAAGAAAACTGTGACTGTTACTGAACAAAAATGTAATTCAGTTTTCAATGTTTGAGACGAAGACGAAACTGCAGCATTTAAAAACGACTCTGAAGACTTCAGTGACTTTTATGTCACTTCCTTTTTCTTCTAATAAAGTATTGGACCCAATAAATTAAGTGTATTTTAAATCAAAAGACATTTTCTGTTAAAGCACTTTTTTTTTAAATACTAATTATTTTCAATCATATATCTCGCTTATGGTTAGTCCTACACAAAAAATGCAAATAACTATTTTGTAGGAAATTTTATCAGCTTGAATTTTAGTAAAAAGATAAAAATTGATAGGAGTAACTGTTTTCGAGATATGAGCAAGAAACCAAAACACTGTTACCTTAATTAAGCGTTTGCATATAAGCAAATTTAGTACTATTAGTATTATTATTATTAATGTTATTGTTATTAATATGACGATTAAAGACAACTTTGAAACCTTTAGTGACTTTTATGTCTTCTTCTTTTTCCTCTACTAAAGTGTTAGACACAATTAAATTAGTTTAATTTCAGTTTTTCAAACATTTTATTTTAAAGCAAATTTTTGTTAAATATTATTTATATCCAACTCTATAACTCGCTTATGGTTGGTCCTACAAGAAAAATGCAAATAACTATTTTGTAGGAAATTTTATCAGCTTTAATTTTGAAAGAAAGATAAAAATTGATAGGAGTAACTGTTTTCGAGATATAAGCAAAAAACCAATAAGAAAACTGTGACTGTTACTGAACAAAAATGTAATTCGGTTTTCAATGTTTGAGACGAAGACGAAACTGCAGCATTTAAAAACGACTCTGAAGACTTCAGTGACTTTTATGTCACTTCCTTTTTCTTCTAATAAAGTATTGGACCCAATAAATTAAGTGTATTTTAAATCACAAGACATTTTCTGTTAAAGCACTTTTTTTTTAAATATTAATTATTTTCAATCATATATCTCGCTTATGGTTAGTCCTACATGAAAAATGCAAATAACTATTTTGTAGGAAATTTTATCAGCTTGAATTTTAGTAAAAAGATAAAAATTGATAGGAGTAACTGTTTTCGAGACATAAGCAAGAAACCAAAACACTGTTACCTTAATTAAGCGTTTGCATATAAGCAAATTTAGTACTATTAGTATTATTATTATTAATGTTATTGTTATTAATATGACAACTAAAGACAACTCTGAAACCTTTAGTGACTTTTATGTCTTTTTCTTTTTCCTCTACTAAAGTGTTAGACTCAATTAATTTAGTTTAATTTCGGTTTTTCAAACATTTTATTTTAAAGCAAATTTTTGTTAAATATTATTTATATCCAACTCTATAACTCGCTTATGGTTGGTCCTACAAAAAAATGCAAATAACTATTTTGTAGGAAATTTTATTAGCTTTAATTTTGAAAAAAAGATAAAAATTGATAGGAGTAACTGTTTTCGAGATATAAGCAAGAAACCAAAAAAATGTTACGTTAATTAAGCGTTTGCATATAAGCAAATTTAGTACTATTAGTATTATTATTATTAATGTTATTGTTATTAATATGACGACTAAAGACGACTCTGAAACATTTAGTGACTTTTATGTCTTCTCCTTTTTCCTCTACTAAAGTGTTAGACACAATTAATTTAGTTTAATTCCGGTTTTTCAAGCATTTTATTTTAAAGCAAATTTTTGTTAAATATTATTTATATCCAACTCTATAACTCGTTTATGCTTGGTCCTACAAAAAAAATGTAAATAACTATTTTGTTGGAAATTTTATCAGCTTTAATTTTGAAAGAAAGATAAAATTTGATAGAAGTAACTGTTTTCGAGATATAAGCAAAAAACCAATAAGAAAACTGTAACTGTTACTGAACAAAAATGTAATTCAGTTTTCAATGTTTGAGACGAAGTCAAAAATGCACCATTTAAAAACGACTCTGAAGACTTCAGTGACTTTTATGTCACCTCCTTTTTCTTCTAATAAAGTATTGGACCCAAGAAATTAAGTGTATTTTAAATCACAAGACATTTTCTGTTAAAACACTTTTTTTTAATTAATAATTATTTTCAAACTTATTTCTCGCTTATGGTTAGTTCTACATGAAAAATGCAAATAACTATTTTGTAGGAAATTTTATCACCTTTAATTTTGGTGAAAAAGTAAAAATTGATAGGAGTAACTGTTTTCGAGATATAGGCAAAAAACAAAAAAACTGTTACCTTAATTAAGCGCTTGCATATAAGCAAATTTAGTACTATTAGTATTGTTATTATAAATGTTATTGTTATTAATATGACGACTAAAGACAACTTTAAGACTTTAGTGACTTTTATGTTTCCTCCTTTTTCCTCTACTAAAGTGTTAGACACAATTAATTTAGTTTAATTTCGGTTTTTCAAACATTTTATTTTAAAGCAAATTTTTGTTAAATATTAAAAACTATAAAATGGCTTAGATTGCCTAAAAACACAGATCACACATGAACTTTTGCATAAAAATGAGAAAACGCTCATGTAACACACAGAATAAGCTCCATTTTTTCTTTTTAAAAGTATTATTATTATTATTACTTTTGTTACTATTACTATTATTATTATTATTATTATTATTATTATTATTATTATTATTATTAAAAACTTATATTAAACAGACAGAAAACGTCGTATTCTGACACAACTTAAAACACAGATCACACATGATCTTTTGCATAGAAATGAGAAAACGCTCATATAACACAAAATAAGCTTCATTTTGGCTTAGAAAACTAAGCTTACTTTTACTACTACTATTATTTATATTTTTATTATTATTATTATTACTATTATTTTTATTATTATTATTACTATTATTATTATTATTATTATTATTATTATTATTATTATTATTATTATTATTATTATTATTATTATTATTATTATTATTATTATTATTATTATTATTATTATTATTATTATTATTATTATTATTATTATTATTAATATTATTATTATTAAAGACCGATTATAACTTTTGTATAGTAAATGTTTTTATACCAGTTTTAAAATGAGTTATTAATTTTAGACAATTTCTTGCCTAAAAACACAGATCACAGATGATCTCTTGCATAGAAATGAGAAAACGCTCAGATAACACAAAATAAGCATCATTTTTGCTTAGAAAAACTAAGCTTTAATTTAGAAAGAAATTTATTATTATAAGTATTATTATCATTATTATTATTATTATTATTATTATTATTATTATTATTATTGTGTCTTTTATTACTATTATTATTATTATTATTATTATTATTATTATTATTATTATTATTATTAACTTTTGTATAGTAAATGTTTTTATACCAGTTTTAAAATGAGTTATTAATTTTATTCAATTTCTTGCCTAAAAACACAGATCACAGATGATCTCTTGCATAGAAATGAGAAAACGCTCATATAACACACAAAATAAGCATCATTTTTGCTTAGAAAAACTAAGCTTTAATTTAGAAAGAAATTCATTATTATAAGTATTATTATCATTATTATTATTATTATTATTATTATTATTATTATTATTATTATTATTATTATTATTACTATTATTATTATTATTATTATTATTACTATTATTATTATTATTGTTATTATTATTATTATTATTATTATTATTAAAAACTTATATTAAACAGACAGAAAACGTCGTATTCTGACACAAAAAAACGAATTACGTTATAGACTTGACGAGAACGGCGTATCTCGGACTCTTATAGGACTCTTATAGGGTCAAAAATTATCAGTTTGAATTAAAACAAATTATTTTTGTTGACTCTCAGTCTGAATTGTTCATCAGTTCAAACAAAAACGGCTTACTTTAGACGATCTTTTGCTTTGAACAAGAAAACTTACATCGAACAGACTAAAAACGTATTAATCTGGCATAAAAGAGCAATTTATGTATCACTTTGGATAAAGGCAGCTAATCCTATTCGTTTCATTGCTTAAAATAGACAAAATTGTTAATAAATCTAACAAAAACGCTGTATTCTAGCACAAAATACTAATTACATTATAGTTTCGACGAGAATAGCTTATTTGGAATGATTCTATGCTTCCAAACGAGTAAATTTTTAATAAACAGATGCCAAACATCATGTTTTGTCCTATAAAGACATTTTATATTGCAGTTTGTATTAAAACAAAATATTTTCGTTGATTCTTTGTTAGAAGCAGCAAACCTAACATTAAAGAATCTGAAAACTTTGTATTCGGACACAAACCACCGAATTTTGTTTCAGTTTAGACAAAAACGGTTGATTTTCGACAATATTTTGCTTTGAACAAGAAAACTTATATCAAACTGACTAAAAACGTCTTATTTTAGCACAAAACAAAAGATTTGCGTTATAGTCTTAACGAGAGCTGTTAATTTCAAACGGTTCTATGCTTTGAAACGAGTAAACTTTCACTGTACAGAGGAAAAACATCTTATTTCGCCTTTTAAAAACGATTCATGCCACAGTTTGGATAAAAACCAATTATTTTCGTTAATTCATTGTTACAAACATGAAACCTTACATCAAAGTAACTGAAAACCCCTTATTCAGGTACAGAAATTCGAATTACGTTTCAGTCTGAACAAAAACTGCTTACTTTAGACGATCCTTTGTTTTGAATACAAAAACTTACATTAAAAAGTTTAAAAACGTCTTATTCTGGCTGAAAACTGCAAATTATATATTACTCTAGATAAAAGCAATTTATCCTGATTACTCCTTTACTTAGAATAGAGTAAACTTGTATAAAACTTAATAAAAACTTTAAATTTCGTCTCAAAGAAATAATTTACGTTATAGTTTTGACCAGCACTGTTTATTTCAAACGATTTTATGATTCGAAACTAATGAACTTTTATGGGGCAGATGCAAAACCACATATTACAATATAAAGCGTTGTTTTAAAGCAAATGATTACCTTTTGCAACAAGAAATTTCACGTCAAAGAAACTGAAAACATCGTATCCATGCACAAATATCGAATTACGTATCAGTTTAGGCAAATACAGCTTATTTTAAACGATTCCTTGCTATAAACAAGAAAAATTTTATCAAACATATTGAAAATGTCTTATTCTCGAAAATAAGAGCAAATTATGTATCAGTTTTAACAAAAGCGGATTACTCTGTTTGATTCTATGCTTAGAGTAGAGTAAACTACTATAAAACGTAATGAAAACTCTATATTCAAGCTCAAAAGAACAAATTACGTTATAGTTTTGACAAAAAAAAATTATTTCGGACGACTACATATTTCGAAGTAAGCAAACTTTAATTGAACAAGTGCAAAAGCTAATACTTTGCTTTAAAATAACGATTTATGTGGTAATATGGTATTTTGCATCTGTCCTATAAAAGTTTACTCGTTTCGCTCCATTGAATCATTCGAAATAAATTATTTTGACACAACAACGAAAATAATTTTTTTGTTTAAACTGTAACATGTCGTTTTTATAAAACGAACTAAGACGTTTGGCATCTGTTTAGTGAAAGTTTTCTCGTTTGGGTGCATAAAATCGTTTGAAATTAACAGTTCTGGTCAAAACTATAACGTAAATTATTTCTTTGAGACGAAATTTAAAGTTTTCATTAAGTTTTATACAAGTTTGCTCTATTCTAAGCAAAGGAGTAATCAGGATAAACTGCTTTTATCCAAAGTAATACATAATTTGCAGTTTTGAGCCAGAATAAGACGTTTTTAATCTTTTTAATGTAAGTTTTCGTGTTCAAAAGAAAGAATCGTCTAAAATAAGCAATTTGTGTTCAGACTGAAACGTAATTTGATTTTCTGGGCCTGAATAAGAGGTTTTCAGTTTCTTTGATGTAAGGTTTCTTGTTTGTAACAATGAATAAACGAAAATCATTGGTTTTAATCCAAACTGTGACATAAATCGTTTTTTAAAGGCGAAATCAGACGTTTTGCCTCTGTTCAGTGAAAGTATACTGGTTTCAAAGCATAGAATCGTTTGAAATTAACAGTTCTCGTCAAGACTATAACGCAAATCTTTAAAGTGATACAAAGAAATAATTTACGTAATAGTTTTGACCAGAACTGTTAATTTCAAACGATTTTATGCCCCCAAACGAGAAAACTTTCACTAAGCAGATGCCAAACGTCTTAGTTCGTTTTATAAAAGCGACTTATGTTACAGTTTAAACAAAAACAAATTATTTGTGTTGTTGTTGTGTCAAAATAATTTATTTCTAATGATTCAATGGAGCGAAACGGGTAAACTTTTATAGGACAGATGCAAAATACCATATTACCACATAAATCATTATTTTAAAGCAAAGTATTAGCTTTTGCACATGTTCAATTAAAGTTTGCTTACTTCGAAGTATGTAATCGTCCGAAATATTTTTTTTTGTCAAAACTATAACGTAATTTGTTCTTTTGAGCTTGAATATAGAGTTTTCATTACGTTTTATAGTAGTTTACTCTACTCTAAGCATAGAATCAAACAGAGTAATCCGCTTTTGTTAAAACTGATACATCATTTGCTCTTATTTTCGAGAATAAGACGTTTTCAATATGCTTGATAAAATTTTTCTTGTTTATAGCAAGGAATCGTTTAAAATAAGCTGTATTTGCCTAAACTGATACGTAATTAGATATTTATGTATGGATACGAAGTTTTCAGTTTCTTTGACGTGAAATTTCTTGTTGCAAAAGGTAATACTTTGCTTTAAAACAACGCTTTATATGGTAATATGTGGTTTTGCATCTGCCCCATAAAAGTTCATTAGTTTCGAATCATAATTTCGATTGAAATAAACAGTGCTGGTCAAAACTATAACGTAAATTATTTCTTTGAGACGAAATTTAAAGTTTTCATTAAGTTTTATACAAGTTTACTCTATTCTAAGTAAAGGAGTAATCAGGATAAATTGCTTTTATCTAGAGTAATATATAATTTGCAGTTTTCAGCCAGAATAAGACGTTTTTAATCTTTTTAATGTAAGTTTTCGTGTTCAAAACAAAGGATCGTCTAAAATAAGCAGTTTTTGTCCAGACTGAAACGTAATTCGAATTTCTGTGCCTAAATAAGGGGTTTTCAGTTTCTTTGATGTAAGGTTTCTTGTTTGTAACAATGAATTAACAAAAATAATTGGTTTTTATCCAAACTGTGGCATGAATCAGCTTTAAGACTATAACGCAAATCTTTTGTTTTGTGCTAAAATAAGACGTTTTTAGTCAGTTTGATATAAGCTTTC
>NC_087396.1:5255000-5270000 GCF_031307605.1 Tribolium castaneum | reverse complement strand
TAACAGAAAATGTCTTGTGATTTAAAATACACTTAATTTGTTGGGTCCAATACTTTATTAGAAGAAAAAGGAGGTGACATAAAAGTCACTGAAGTCTTCAGAGTCGTTTTTAAATGCTGCATTTTTGACTTTGTCTCAAACATTGAAAACTGAATTACATTTTTGTTCAGTAACAGTTACAGTTTTCTTATTGGTTTTTTGCTTATATCTCGAAAACAGTTACTCCTATCAAATTTTATCTTTCTTTCAAAATTAAAGCTGATAAAATTTCCAACAAAATAGTTATTTACATTTTTCTTGTAGGACCAAGCATAAACGAGTTATAGAGTTGGATATAAATAATATTTAACAAAAATTTGCTTTAAAATAAAATGCTTGAAAAACCAGAATTAAACTAAATTAATTGTGTCTAACACTTTAGTAGAGGAAAAAGGAGAAGACATAAAAGTCACTAAATGTTTCAGAGTCGTCTTTAGTCGTCATATTAATAACAATAACATTAATAATAATAATACTAATAGTACTAAATTTGCTTATATGCAAACGCTTAATTAACGTAACATTTTTTTGGTTTCTTGCTTATATCTCGAAAACAGTTACTCTTATCAATTTTTATCTTTTTTTCAAAATTAAAGCTAATAAAATTTCCTACAAAATAGTTATTTGCATTTTTTTGTAGGACCAACCATAAGCGAGTTATAGAGTTGGATATAAATAATATTTAACAAAAATTTGCTTTAAAATAAAATGTTTGAAAAACCGAAATTAAACTAAATTAATTGAGTCTAACACTTTAGTAGAGGAAAAAGAAAAAGACATAAAAGTCACTAAAGGTTTCAGAGTTGTCTTTAGTTGTCATATTAATAACAATAACATTAATAATAATAATACTAATAGTACCAAATTTGCTTATATGCAAACGCTTAATTAAGGTAACAGTGTTTTGGTTTCTTGCTTATATCTCGAAAACAGTTACTCCTATCAATTTTTATCTTTCTTTCAAAATTAAAGCTGATAACATTTCCTACAAAATAGTTATTTGCATTTTTCTTGTAGGACCAACCATAAGCGAGTTATAAAGTTGGATATAAATAATATTTAACAAAAACTTGCTTAAAAATAAAATGTTTGAAATACTGAAATTAAACTAAATTAATTGTGTTTAACACTTTAGTAGAGAAAAAAGAAAAAGACATAAAAGTCACCAAAGTCTTCAGAATCGTTTTTAGTCGTCATATTAATAACAATAACATTAATAATAATAATACTAATAGTACTAAATCTGCTTATATGCAAGCGCTTTATTAAGGTAACAGTTTTTTGGTTTCTTGCTTATATCTCGAAAACAGTTACTCCTATGAATTTTTGTCTTTCTTTCAAAATTAAAGCTGATAAAATATTCTACAAAATAGTTATTTGCATTTTTCTTGTAGGACCAACCATAAGCGAGTTATAGAGTTGGATATAAATAATATTTAACAAAAATTTGCTTTAAAATAAAATGTTTGAAAAACTGAAATTAAACTAATTTAACTGTGTCTAACACTTTAGTAGAGAAAAAAGGAAAAGACATAACAGTCACTAAAGGTTTCAGAGTTGTCTTTAGTTGTCATATTAATAACAATAACATTAATAATAATAATACTAATAGTACTAAATTTGCTTATATGCAAACGCTTAATTAAGGTAACAGTGTTTTGGTTTCTTGCTTATATCTCGAAAACAGTTACTCCTATCAATTTTTATCTTTTTACTAAAATTCAAGCTGATAAAATTTCCTACAAAATAGTTATTTGCATTTTTCATGTAGGACTAACCATAAGCGAGATATATGATTGAAAATAATTAATATTTAAAAAAAAATTGCTTTAACAGAAAATGTCTTGTGATTTAAAATACACTTAATTTATTGGGTCCAATACTTTATTAGAAGAAAAAGGAAGTGACATAAAAGTCACTGAAGTCTTCAGAGTCGTTTTTAAATGCTGCAGTTTCGTATTCGTCTCAAACATTGAAAACTGAATTACATTTTTGTTCAGTAACAGTCACAGTTTTCTTATTGGTTTTTTGCTTATATCTCGAAAACAGTTCTCCTATCAATTTTTATCTTTCTGTCAAAATTAAAGCTGATAAAATTTCCTACAAAATAGTTATTTGCATTTTTCTTGTAGGACCAACCATAAGCGAGTTATAGAGTTGGATATAAATAATATTTAACAAAAATTTGCTTTAAAATAAAATGTTTGAAAAACTGAAATTAAACTAATTTAATTGTGTCTAACACTTTAGTAGAGGAAAAAAAAGAAGACATAAAAGTCACTAAAGGTTTCAAAGTTGTCTTTAATCGTCATATTAATAACAATAACATTAATAATAATAATACTAATAGTACTAAATTTGCTTATATGCAAACGCTTAATTAAGGTAACAGTGTTTTGGTTTCTTGCTCATATCTCGAAAACAGTTACTCCTATCAATTTTTATCTTTTTACTAAAATTCAAGCTGATAAAATTTCCTACAAAATAGTTATTTGCATTTTTCATGTAGGATTAACCATAAGCGAGATATATGATTGAAAATAATTAATATTTAAAAAAAAAATGCTTTAACAGAAAATGTCTTGTGATTTAAAATACACTTAATTTATTGGGTCCAATACTTTATTAGAAGAAAAAGGAAGTGACATAAAAGTCACTGAAGTCTTCAGAGTCGTTTTTAAATGCTGCAGTTTCGTCTTCGTCTCAAACATTGAAAACCGAATTACATTTTTGTTCAGTAACAGTCACAGTTTTCTTATTGGTTTTTTGCTTATATCTCGAAAACAGTTACTCCTATCAATTTTTATCTTTCTTTCAAAATTAAAGCTGATAAAATTTCCTACAAAATAGTTATTTGCATTTTTCTTGTAGGACCAACCATAAGCGAGTTATAGAGTTGGATATAAATAATATTTAACAAAAATTTGCTTTAAAATAAAATGTTTGAAAAACTGAAATTAAACTAATTTAATTGTGTCTAACACTTTAGTAGAGGAAAAAGAAGAAGACATAAAAGTCACTAGAGGTTTCAAAGTTGTCTTTAATCGTCATATTAATAACAATAACATTAATAATAATAATACTAATAGTACTAAATTTGCTTATATGCAAACGCTTAATTAAGGTAACAGTGTTTTGGTTTCTTGCTCATATTTCGAAAACAGTTACTCCTATCAATTTTTATTTTATTACTAAAATTCAAGCTGATAAAATTTCCTACAAAATAGTTATTTGCATTTTTTATGTAGGACTAACCATAAGCGAGATATAAGATTGAAAATAATTAATATTTAAAAAAGAAGTGCTTTAACAGAAAATGTCTTGTGATTTAAAATACACTTAATTTATTAGGTCCAATACTTTATTAAAAAAAAAGGGAGTGACATATAAGTCACTGAAGTCTTCAGAGTCGATTTTAAATGCTGCATTTTCGTCTTCGTCTCAAACATTGAAAACTGAATTACATTTTTGTTCTGAAACGGTAACAGTTTTTACTTTGGTTTTTTGCTTATATCTCGAAAACAGATACTCCTATCAATTTTTATCTTTCTTTCAAAATTAAAGCTGATAACATTTCCTACAAAATAGTTATTTGCATTTTTCTTGTAGGACCAACCATAAGCGAGTTATAAAGTTGGATATAAATAATATTTAACAAAAACTTGCTTAAAAATAAAATGTTTGAAATACTGAAATTAAACTAAATTAATTGTGTCTAACACTTTAGTAGAGAAAAAAGAAAAAGACATAAAAGTCACCAAAGTCTTCAGAATCGTTTTTAGTCGTCATATTAATAACAATAACATTAATAATAATAATACTAATAGTACTAAATCTGCTTATATGCAAGCGCTTTATTAAGGTAACAGTTTTTTGGTTTCTTGCTTATATCTCGAAAACAGTTACTCCTATGAATTTTTGTCTTTCTTTCAAAATTAAAGCTGATAAAATATTCTACAAAATAGTTATTTGCATTTTTTTTGTAGGACCAACCATAAGCGAGTTATAGAGTTGGATATAAATAATATTTTACAAAAATTTGCTTTAAAATAAAATGTTTAAAAAACTGAAATTAAACTAATTTAACTGTGTCTAACACTTTAGTAGAGAAAAAAGGAAAAGACATAAAAGTCACTAAAGGTTTCAGAGTTGTCTTTAGTTGTCATATTAATAACAATAACATTAATAATAATAATACTAATAGTACTAAATTTGCTTATATGTAAACGCTTAATTAAGGTAACAGTGTTTTGGTTTCTTGCTTATATCTCGAAAACAGTTACTCCTATCAATTTTTATCTTTTTACTAAAATTCAAGCTGATAAAATTTCCTACAAAATAGTTATTTGCATTTTTCATGTAGGACTAACCATAAGCGAGATATATGATTGAAAATAATTAATATTTAAAAAAAAAGTGCTTTAACAGAAAATGTCTTGTGATTTAAAATACACTTAATTTATTGGGTCCAATACTTTATTAGAAGAAAAAGGAAGTGACATAAAAGTCACTGAAGTCTTCAGAGTCGTTTTTAAATGCTGCAGTTTCGTCTTCGTCTCAAACATTGAAAACCGAATTACATTTTTGTTCTGAAACGGTAACAGTTTTTACTTTGGTTTTTTGCTTATATCTCGAAAACAGTTACGCCTATCAATTTTTATCTTTCTTTCAAAATTAAAGCTGATAACATTTCCTACAAAATAGTTATTTGCATTTTTCTTGTAGGACCAACCATAAGCGAGTTATAAAGTTGGATATAAATAATATTTAACAAAAACTTGCTTAAAAATAAAATGTTTGAAATACTGAAATTAAACTAAATTAATTGTGTCTAACACTTTAGTAGAGAAAAAAGAAAAAGACATAAAAGTCACCAAAGTCTTTAAAATCGTTTTTAGTCGTCATATTAATAACAATAACATTAATAATAATAATACTAATAGTACTAAATCTGCTTATATGCAAGCGCTTTATTAAGGTAACAGTTTTTTGGTTTCTTGCTTATATCTCGAAAACAGTTACTCCTATAAATTTTTGTCTTTCTTTCAAAATTAAAGCTGATAAAATATTCTACAAAATAGTTATTTGCATTTTTCTTGTAGGACCAACCATAAGCGAGTTATAGAGTTGGATATAAATAATACATAACAAAAATTTGCTTTAAAATAAAATGTTTGAAAAACTGAAATTAAACTAATTTAACTGTGTCTAACACTTTAGTAGAGGAAAAAGGAAAAGACATAAAAGTCACTAAAGGTTTCGGAGTTGTCTTTAGTTGTCATATTAATAACAATAACATTAATAATAATAATACTAATAGTACTAAATTTGCTTATATGCAAACGCTCAATTAAGGTAACAGTGTTTTGGTTTCTTGCTTATATCTCGAAAACAGTTACTCCAATCAATTTTTATCTTTTTACTAAAATTCAAGCTGATAAAATTTCCTACAAAATAGTTATTTGCATTTTTCATGTAGGACTAACCATAAGCGAGATATAAGTTTGAAAATAATTAATATTTAAAAAAAAGTGCTTTAACAGAAAATGTCTTGTGATTTAAAATACACTTAATTTATTAGGTCCAATACTTTATTAGAAGAAAAAGGGGGTGACATATAAGTCACTGAAGTCTTCAGAGTCGATTGTAAATGCTGCATTTTCGTCTTCGTCTCAAACATTGAAAACTGAATTACATTTTTGTTCTGAAACGGTAACAGTTTTCACTTTGGTTTTTTGCTTATATCTCGAAAACAATTACTCCTATCAGTTTTTATTTTTTTTTCAAAATAAAGCTGATAAAATTTCCTACAAAATAGTTATTTGCATTTTTCTTGTAGGACCAACCATAAGCGAGTTATAAAGTTGGATATAAATAATATTTAACAAAAACTTGCTTAAAAATTAAATGTTTGAAATACTGAAATTAAACTAAATTAATTGTGTCTAACACTTTAGTAGAGAAAAAAGAAAAGGACATAAAAGTCACCAAAGTCTTCAGAATCGTTTTTAGTCGTCATATTAATAACAATAACATTAATAATAATAATACTAATAGTACTAAATTTGCTTACATGCAAACGCTTAATTCAGGTAACAATTTTTTGGTTTCTTGCTTATATCTCGAAAACAGTTACTCCTATCAATTTTTATCTTTTTACTAAAATTAAAGCTGATCAAATTTCCTACAAAATAGTTAATTGCATTTTTAATGTAGGACTAACCATAAGCGAGATATAAGTTTGAAAATAATTAAAATTTAAAAAAAGTGCTTCAACAGAAAATGTCTTGTGATTTAAAATACACTTAATTTATTGGGTCCAATACTTTATTAGAAGAAAAAAGAGGTGACAGAAAGGTCACTGAAGTCTTTAGAGTCGTTTGTAAATGCTGCATTTTCGTCTTCGTCTCAAACATTGAAAACTGAATTACATTTTTGTTCAGTAACTGTTACAGTTTTCTTATTGGTTTTTTGCTTATATCTCGAAAACAGTTACTCCTATCAATTTTTATCTTTTTTTTAAAATTAAAGCTGATAAAATTTCCTACAAAATAGTTATTTGCATTTTTCTTGTAGGACCAACCATAAGCGAGTTATAAAGTTGGATATAAATAATATTTAACAAAAACTTGCTTAAAAATTAAATGTTTGAAATACTGAAATTAAACTAAATTAATTGTGTCTAACACTTTAGTAAAGAAAAAAGAAAAAGACATAAAAGTCACCAAAGTTTTCAGAATCGTTTTTAGTCGTCATATTAATAACAATAACATTAATAATAATAATACTAATAGTACTAAATTTGCTTACATGCAAACGCTTAATTCAGGTAACAATTTTTTGGTTTCTTGCTTATATCTCGAAAACAGTTACTCCTATCAATTTTTATCTTTTTACTAAAATTAAAGCTGATAAAATTTCCTACAAAATAGTTAATTGCATTTTTAATGTAGGACTAACCATAAGCGAGATATAAGTTTGAAAATAATTAAAATTTAAAAAAAAGTGCTTCAACAGAAAATGTCTTGTGATTTAAAATACACTTAATTTATTGGGTCCAATACTTTATTAGAAGAAAAAAGAGGTGACAGAAAGGTCACTGAAGTCTTCAGAGTCGATTTTAAATGCTGCATTTTCGTCTTCGTCTCAAACATTGAATACTGAATTACATTTTTGTTCTGAAACGGTAACAGTTTTTACTTTGGTTTTTTGCTTATATCTCGAAAACAGTTACTCCTATCAATTTTTATCTTTCTTTCAAAATTAAAGCTGATAACATTTCCTACAAAATAGTTATTTGCATTTTTCTTGTAGGACCAACCATAAGCGAGTTATAAAGTTGGATATAAATAATATTTAACAAAAACTTGCTTAAAAATAAAATGTTTGAAATACTGAAATTACACTAAATTAATTGTGTCTAACACTTTAGTAGAGAAAAAAGAAAAAGACATAAAAGTCACCAAAGTCTTCAGAATCGTTTTTAGTCGTCATATTAATAACAATAACATTAATAATAATAATACTAATAGTACTAAATTTGCTTATATGCAAACGCTTAATTAAGGTAACAGTGTTTTGGTTTCTTGCTCATATCTCGAAAACAGTTACTCCTATCAATTTTTACTTTTTTACTAAAATTCAAGCTGATAAAATTTCCTACAAAATAGTTATTTGCATTTTTCTTGTAGGACCAACCATAAGCGAGTTATAAAGTTGGATATAAATAATATTTAACAAAAACTTGCTTAAAAATTAAATGTTTGAAATACTGAAATTAAACTAAATTAATTGTGTCTAACACTTTAGTAGAGAAAAAAAAAAGACATAAAAGTTACCAAAGTCTTCAGAATCGTTTTTAGTCGTCATATTAATAACAATAACATTAATAATAATAATACTAATAATAATAATAATAATACTATGTAATAATACTACTAATATTAATAATAATAATACTATTAGTATTATTATTATTAATGTTATTGTTATTAATATGACGACTAAAAACGATTCTGAAGACTTTGGTAACTTTTATGTCTTTTTCTTTTTTCTCTATTAAAGTGTTAGACACAATTAATTTAGTTTTATTTCAGTATTTCAAACATTTAATTTTTAAGCAAGTTTTTGTTAAATATTATTTATATCCAACTTTATAACTCGCTGATGGTTGGTCCTACAAGAAAAATGCAAATAACTATTTTGTAGGAAATTTTATCAGCTTTATTTTGAAAAAAAGATAAAAACTAATAGGAGTAATTGTTTTCGAGATATAAGCAAAAAACCAAAGTGAAAACTGTTACCGTTTCAGAACAAAAATGTAATTCAGTTTTCAATGTTTGAGACGAAGACGAAAATGCAGCATTTACAATCGACTCTGAAGACTTCAGTGACTTATATGTCACCCCCTTTTTCTTCTAATAAAGTATTGGACATAATAAATTAAGTGTATTTTAAATCACAAGACATTTTCTGTTAAAGCACTTTTTTTTTAAATATTAATTATTTTCAAACTTATATCTCGCTTATGGTTAGTCCTACATGAAAAATGCAAATAACTATTTTGTAGGAAATTTTATCAGCTTGAATTTTAGTAAAAAGATAAAAATTGATAGGAGTAACTGTTTTCGAGATATAAGCAAGAAACCAAAACACTGTTACCTTAATTAAGCGTTTGCATATAAGCAAATTTAGTACTATTAGTATTATTATTATTAATGTTATTGTTATTAATATGACAACTAAAGACAACTCTGAAACCTTTAGTGACTTTTATGTCTTTTCCTTTTTCCTCTACTAAAGTGTTAGACAC
This sequence comes from Tribolium castaneum, assembly GCF_031307605.1. Taxonomy (NCBI): domain Eukaryota; kingdom Metazoa; phylum Arthropoda; class Insecta; order Coleoptera; family Tenebrionidae; genus Tribolium; species Tribolium castaneum. Next base: position 5,261,149 of record NC_087396.1, on the reverse strand, counting down.
AGTTAAATTAGTTTAATTTCAGTTTTTCAAACATTTTATTTTAAAGCAAATTTTTGTTATATATTATTTATATCCAACTCTGTAACTCGCTTATGGTTGGTCCTACAAGAAAAATGCAAATAACTATTTTGTAGAATATTTTATCAGCTTTAATTTTGAAAGAAAGACAAAAATTCATAGGAGTAACTGTTTTCGAGATATAAGCAAGAAACCAAAAAACTGTTACCTTAATAAAGCGCTTGCATATAAGCAGATTTAGTACTGTTAGTATTATTATTATTAATGTTATTGTTATTAATATGACGACTAAAAACGATTCTGAAGACTTTGGTGACTTTTATGTCTTTTTCTTTTTTCTCTACTAAAGTGTTAGACACAATTAATTTAGTTTAATTTCAGTATTTCAAACATTATATTTTTAAGCAAGTTTTTGTTAAATATTATTTATATCTAACTTTATAACTCTCTTATGGTTGGTCCTCCAAGAAAAATGCAAATAACTATTTTGTAGGAAATGTTATCAGCTTTAATTTTGAAAGAAAGATAAAAATTGATAGGAGTAACTGTTTTCGAGATATAAGCAAAAAACCAAAGTAAAAACTGTTACCGTTTCAGAACAAAAATGTAATTTAGTTTTCAATGTTTGAGACGAAGACGAAAATGCAGCATTTAAAATCGACTCTGAAGACTTCAGTGACTTATATGTCACCCCCTTTTTTTTCTAATAAAGTATTGGACCTAATAAATTAAGTGTATTTTAAATCACAAGACATTTTCTGTTAAAGCACTTCTTTTTTAAATATTAATTATTTTCAATCTTATATCTCGCTTATGGTTAGTCCTACATAAAAAATGCAAATAACTATTTTGTAGGAAATTTTATCAGCTTGAATTTTAGTAAAAAGATAAAAATTGATAGAAGTAACTGTTTTCGAGATATGAGCAAGAAACCAAAACACTGTTACCTTAATTAAGCGTTTGCATATAAGCAAATTTAGTTCTATTAGTATTATTATTATTAATGTTATTGTTATTAATATGACGATTAAAGACAACTTTGAAACCTTTAGTGACTTTTATGTCGTCTTCTTTTTCCTCTACTAAAGTGTTAGACACAATTAAATTAGTTTAATTTCAGTTTTTCAAACATTTTATTTTAAAGCAAATTTTTGTTAAATATTATTTATATCCAACTCTATAACTCGCTTATGGTTGGTCCTACAAGAAAAATGCAAATAACTATTTTGTAGGAAATTTTATCAGCTTTAATTTTGAAAGAAAGATAAAAATTGATAGGAGTAACTGTTTTCGAGATATAAGCAAAAAACCAATAAGAAAACTGTGACTGTTACTGAACAAAAATGTAATTCGGTTTTCAATGTTTGAGACGAAGACGAAACTGCAGCATTTAAAAACGACTCTGAAGACTTCAGTGACTTTTATGTCACTTCCTTTTTCTTCTAATAAAGTATTGGACCCAATAAATTAAGTGTATTTTAAATCACAAGACATTTTCTGTTAAAGCACTTTTTTTTTAAATATTAATTATTTTCAATCATATATCTCGCTTATGGTTAGTCCTACATGAAAAATGCAAATAACTATTTTGTAGGAAAATTTATCAGCTTAAATTTTAGTAAAAAAATAAAAATTGATAGGAGTAACTGTTTTCGAGATATAAGCAAGAAACCAAAACACTGTTACCTTAATTAAGCGTTTGCATATAAGCAAATTTAGTACTATTAGTATTATTATTATTAATGTTATTGTTATTAATATGACAACTAAAGACAACTCTGAAACATTTAGTGACTTTTATGTCTTTTCCTTTTTTCTCTACTAAAGTGTTAGACACAGTTAAATTAGTTTAATTTCAGTTTTTCAAACATTTTATTTTAAAGCAAATTTTTGTTAAATATTATTTATATCCAACTCTATAACTCGCTTATGGTTGGTCCTACAAGAAAAATGCAAATAACTATTTTGTAGAATATTTTATCAGCTTTAATTTTGAAAGAAAGACAAAAATTCATAGGAGTAACTGTTTTCGAGATATAAGCAAGAAACCAAAAAACTGTTACCTTAATAATGCGCTTGCATATAAGCAGATTTAGTACTATTAGTATTAGAATTATTAATGTTATTGTTATTAATATGACGACTAAAACCGATTCTGAAGACTTTGGTGACTTTTATGTCTTTTTCTTTTTTCTCTACTAAAGTGTTAGACACAATTAATTTAGTTTAATTTCAGTATTTCAAACATTTTATTTTTAAGCAAATTTTTGTTAAATATTATTTATATCCAACTTTATAACTCGCTTATGGTTGGTCCTACAAGAAAAATGCAAATAACTATTTTGTAGGAAATGTTATCAGCTTTAATTTTGAAAGAAAGATAAAAATTGATAGGAGTAACTGTTTTCGAGATATGAGCAAGAAACCAAAACACTGTTACCTTAATTAAGCGTTTGCATATAAGCAAATTTAGTACTATTAATGTTATTATTATTAATGTTATTGTTATTAATATGACGATTAAAGACAACTTTGAAACCTTTAGTGACTTTTATGTCTTCTTCTTTTTCCTCTACTAAAGTGTTAGACACAATTAAATTAGTTTAATTTCAGTTTTTCAAACATTTTATTTTAAAGCAAATTTTTGTTAAATATTATTTATATCCAACTCTATAACTCGCTTATGGTTGGTCCTACAAGAAAAATGCAAATAACTATTTTGTAGGAAATTTTATGAGCTTTAATTTTGACAGAAAGATAAAAATTGATAGGAGTAACTGTTTTCGAGATATAAGCAAAAAACCAATAAGAAAACTGTGACTGTTACTGAACAAAAATGTAATTCAGTTTTCAATGTTTGAGACGAAGACGAAACTGCAGCATTTAAAAACGACTCTGAAGACTTCAGTGACTTTTATGTCACTTCCTTTTTCTTCTAATAAAATATTGGACCCAATAAATTAAGTGTATTTTAAATCACAAGACATTTTCTGTTAAAGCACTTTTTTTTTAAATATTAATTATTTTCAATCATATATCTCGCTTATGGTTAGTCCTACATGAAAAATGCAAATAACTATTTTATAGGAAATTTTATCAGCTTGAATTTTAGTAAAAAGATAAAAATTGATAGGAGTAACTGTTTTCGAGATATAAGCAAGAAACCAAAACACTGTTACCTTAATTAAGCGTTTGCATATAAGCAAATTTAGTACTATTAGTATTATTATTATTAATGTTATTGTTATTAATATGACAACTAAAGACAACTCTGAAACCTTTAGTGACTTTTATGTCTTTTCCTTTTTCCTCTACTAAAGTGTTAGACACAATTAAATTAGTTTAATTTCAGTTTTTCAAACATTTTATTTTAAAGCAAATTTTTGTTAAAAATTATTTATATCCAACTCTATAACTCGCTTATGGTTGGTCCTACAAGAAAAATGCAAATAACTATTTTGTAGGAAATTTTATCAGCTTTAATTTTGAAAAAAAGACAAAAATTCATAGGAGTAACTGTTTTCGAGATATAAGCAAGAAACCAAAAAACTGTTACCTTAATAAAGCGCTTGCATATAAGCAGATTTAGTACTATTAGTATTATTATTATTAATGTTATTGTTATTAATATGACGACTAAAAACGATTCTGAAGACTTTGGTGATTTTTATGTCTTTTTCTTTTTTCTCTACTAAAGTGTTAGACACAATTAATTTAGTTTAATTTCAGTATTTCAAACATTTTATTTTTAAGCAAGTTTTTGTTAAATATTATTTATATCCAACTTTATAACTCGCTTATGGTTGGTCCCACAAGAAAAATGCAAATAACTATTTTGTAGGAAATGTTATCAGCTTTAATTTTGAAAGAAAGATAAAAATTGATAGGAGTAACTGTTTTCGAGATATGAGCAAGAAACCAAAACACTGTTACCTTAATTAAGCGTTTGCATATAAGCAAATTTAGTACTATTAGTATTATTATTATTAATGTTATTGTTATTAATATGACGATTAAAGACAACTTTGAAACCTTTAGTGACTTTTATGTCTTCTTCTTTTTCCTCTACTAAAGTGTTAGACACAATTAAATTAGTTTAATTTCAGTTTTTCAAACATTTTATTTTAAAGCAAATTTTTGTTAAATATTATTTATAATCAACTCTATAACTCGCTTATGGTTGATCCTACAAGAAAAATGCAAATATCTATTTTGTAGAAAATTTTATCAGCTTTAATTTTGACAGAAAGATAAAAATTGATAGGAGTAACTGTTTTCGAGATATAAGCAAAAAACCAATGTAAAAACTGTTACCGTTTCAGAACAAAAATGTAATTCAGTTTTCAATATTTGAGACGAAGACGAAAATGCAGCATTTAAAAACGACTCTGAAGACTTCAGTGACTTTTATGTCACTTCCTTTTTCTTCTAATAAAGTATTGGACCCAATAAATTAAGTGTATTTTAAATCACAAGACATTTTCTGTTAAAGCACTTTTTTTTTAAATATTAATTATTTTCAATCATATATCTCGCTTATGGTTAGTCCTACATGAAAAATGCAAATAACTATTTTATAGGAAATTTTATCAGCTTGAATTTTAGTAAAAAGATAAAAATTGATAGGAGTAACTGTTTTCGAGATATAAGCAAGAAACCAAAACACTGTTACCTTAATTAAGCGTTTGCATATAAGCAAATTTAGTACAATTAGTATTATTATTATTAATGTTATTGTTATTAATATGACAACTAAAAACAACTCTGAAACCTTTAGTGACTTTTATGTCTTTTCCTTTTTCCTCTACTAAAGTGTTAGACACAATTAAATTAGTTTAATTTCAGTTTTTCAAACATTTTATTTTAAAGCAAATTTTTGTTAAAAATTATTTATATCCAACTCTATAACTCGCTTATGGTTGGTCCTACAAGAAAAATGCAAAGAACTATTTTGTATGAAATTTTATCAGCTTTAATTTTGAAAGAAAGATAAAAATTGATAGGAGTAACTTTTTTCGAGATATAAGCAAAAAACCAATAAGAAAACTGTGACTGTTACTGAACAAAAATGTAATTCGGTTTTCAATATTTGAGACGAAGACGAAAATGCATCATTTACAAACGACTCTAAAAACTTCAGTGACATTTCTGTCACCTCCTTTTTCTTCTAATAAAGTATTGGACCCAATAAATTAAGTGTATTTTAAATCACAAGACATTTTCTGTTAAAGCACATTTTTTTTTAAATATCAATTATTTTCAAACTTATATCTCGCTTATAGTTAGTCCTACATGAAAAATGCAAATAACTATTTTGTAGGAAATTTTATCAGCTTTAATTTTAGTGAAAAGATAAAAATTGATAGGAGTAACTGTTTTCGAGATATAAGCAAGAAACCAAAAAACTGTTACCTTAATTAAGGGCTTGCATATAAGCAAATTTAGTACTAAAAACAACTCTGAAGACTTTGGTGACTTTTATGTCTTCTTCTTTTTCCTCTACTAAAGTGTTAGACACAATTAATTTAGTTTAATTTCGGTTTTTCAAACATTTTATTTTAAAGCAAATTTTTGTTAAAGATTATTTATATCCAACTCTATAACTCGCTTACGGTTGGTCCTACAAAAAAAATGCGAATAACTATTTTGTAGAAAATTTTATCAGCTTTAATTTTGAAAGAAAGATAAAAATTGATAGGAGTAACTGTTTTCGAGATATAAGCAAAAAACCAATAAGAAAACTGTAACTGTTACTGAACAAAAATGTAATTCAGTTTTCAATGTTCGACTCTGAAGACTTCAGTGACTTTTATGTCTCCTCCTTTTTTTTTCTAATAAAGTATTGTACCCATTAAATTAAGTGTATTTTAAATCACAAGACATTTTCTGTTAAAGCACTTCTTTTTAAATATTAATTATTTTCAAACTTATATCTCGCTTATGGTTAGTCCTACAAGAAAAATGCAAATTAGTATTTTGTAGGAAATTTTATCAGCTTTAATTTTAGTAAAAAGATAAAAATTGATAGGAGTAACTGTTTTCGAGATATAAGCAAGAAACCAAAAAACTGTTACCTTAATTAAGCGCTTGCATATAAGCAAATTTAATAATATTAGTATTATTAATATTAA
>NC_087396.1:5237500-5250000 GCF_031307605.1 Tribolium castaneum | reverse complement strand
AACAAGAAAAATTTTATGAAGCATATTGAAAACGTCTTATTCTCGAAAATAAGAGCAAATTATGTATCAGTTTTAACAAAAGCGGATTACTCTGTTTGATTCTATGCTTAGAGTAGAGTAAACTACTATAAAACGTAATGAAAACTCTATATTCAAGCTCAAAAGAACAAATTACGTTATAGTTTTGACTAAAAAAAAATATTTCGGACGATTACATACTTCGAAGTAAGCAAACTTTAATTGAACAAGTGCAAAAGCTAATACTTTGCTTTAAAATAACAATTTATGTGGTAAAATGGTATTTTGCATCTGTCCTATAAAAGTTTACTCGTTTCGCTTCATTGAATCATTCGAAATAAATTATTTTGACACAACAACAACGAAAATAATTTGTTTTTGTTTAAACTGTAACATAAGTCGCTTTTATAAAACGAACTAAGACGTTTGGCTTCTGTTTAGTGAAAGTTTTCTCGTTTGAGGGCATAAAATCGTTTGAAATTAAGGGTTCTGGTCAAAACTATAACGTAAATTATTTCTTTGTATCACTTTAAAGATTTGCGTTATAGTCTTGACGAGAACTGTTAATTTCAAACGATTCTATGCTTTGAAACCAGTATACTTTCACTGAACAGAGGCAAAACGTCTAATTTCGCTTTTAAAAAACGATTTATGTCACAGAAAATCAAATTACGTTTCAGTCTAGACACAAATTGCTTATTTTAGACGATTCTTTCTTTTGAACACGAAAACTTACATTAAAAAGATTAAAAACGTCTTATTCTGGCTCAAAACTGCAAATTATGTATTACTTTGGATAAAAGTAGTTTATCCCGATTACTCCTTTGCTTAGAATAGAGCAAACTTGTATAAAACTTAATGAAAACTTTAAATTTCGTCTCAAAGAAATAATTTACGTTATAGTTTTGACCAGAACTGTTAATTTCAAACGATTTTATGCCCCCAAACGAGAAAACTTTCACTAAACAGATGCCAAACGCCTTAGTTCGTTTTATAAAAACGACATGTTACAGTTTGAACAAAAAAATTATTTTCGTTGTTGTGTCAAAATAATTTATTTCGAATGATTCAATGGAGCGAAACGTGTAAACTTTTATAGGACAGATGCAAAATACCATATTACCACTTAAATCGTTATTTTAAAGCAAAGTATTAGCTTTTGCACTTGTTCAATTAAAGTTTGCTTACTTCGAAGTATGTAGTCGTCCGAAATAATTTTTTTTTGTCAAAACTATAACGTAATTTGTTCTTTTGAGCTTGAATATAGAGTTTTCATTACGTTTTATAGTAGTTTACTCTACTCTAAGCATAGAATCAAACAGAGTAATCCGCTTTTGTTAAAACTGATACATAATTTGCTCTTATTTTGGGAGAATAAGACATTTTCAATATGTTTGATAAAATTTTTCTTGTTTATAGCAAGGAATAGTTTAAAATAAGCTGTATTTGCCTAAACTGATACGTAATTCGATATTTGTGCATGGATACGATGTTTTCAGTTTCTTTGACGTGTGAAATTTCTTGTTGCAAAAGGTAATAATTTGCTTTAAAACAACGCTTTATATGGTAATATGTGGTTTTGCATCTGCCCCATAAAAGTTCATTAGTTTCGAATCATAAAATCGTTTGAAATAAACAGTGCTGGTCAAAACTATAACGTAAATTATTTCTTTGAGACGAAATTTAAAGTTTTCATTAAGTTTTATACAAGTTTACTCTATTCTAAGTAAAGGAGTAATCAGGATAAATTGCTTTTATCTAGAGTAATATATAATTTGCAGTTTTCAGCCAGAATAAGACGTTTTTAATCTTTTTAATGTAAGTTTTTGTATTCAAAACAAAGGATCGTCTAAAGTAAGCAGTTTTTGTCCAGACTGAAACGTAATTCCAATTTCTGTGCCTGAATAAGGGGTTTTCAGTTACTTTGATGTAAGGTTTCATGTTTGTAACAATGAATTAACGAAAATAATTGGTTTTTATCCAAACTGTGTCATGAATCGTTTTTAAAAGGCGAAATAAGGTGTTTTTCCTCTGTACAGTGAAAGTTTACTCGTTTCAAAGCATAGAACCGTTTGAAATTAACAGCTCTCGTTAAGACTATAACGCAAATCTTTTGTTTTGTACTAAAATAAGACGTTTTTAGTCAGTTTGATATGAGTTTTCTTGTTCAAAGCAAAATATTGTCGAAAATCAACCGTTTTTGTCTAAACTGATACAAAATTCGGTGGTTTGTGTCCGAATACAAAGTTTTCAGATTCTTTAATGTTAGGTTTGCTGCTTCTAACAAAGAATCAACGAAAATATTTTGTTTTAATACAAACTGCATTATAAAATGTCTTTATAGGACAAAACATGATGTTTGGCGTCTGTTTAATAAAAATTTACTCGTTTGGAAGCATAGAATCATTCCAAATAAGCTATTCTCGTCGAAACTATAATGTAATTAGTATTTTGTGCTAGAATACAGCGTTTTTGTTTGATTTATTAACAATTTTGTCTATTTTAAGCAATGAAACGAATAGGATTAGCTGCCTTTATCCAAAGTGATACATAAATTGCTCTTTTATGCCAGATTAATACGTTTTTAGTCTGTTCGATGTATATTTTCATGTTCAAAGCAAAAGATCGTCTAAAATAAGCCGTTTTTGTTTGAACTGATGAACAATTCAGACTGAGAGTCAACAAAAATAATTTGTTTTAATCCAAACTGATACTTTTTGACCCTATAAGAGTCCTATAAGAGTCCGAGATACGCCGTTCTCGTCAAGTCTATAACGTAATTCATTTTTTTGTGTCAGAATACGACGTTTTCTGTCTGTTTAATATAATTTTTTAATAATAATAATAATAATAACAATAATAACAATAATAATAATAATAATAATAATAATAATAATAATAATAATAGTAATAATAATAATAATAATAATAATAACAATAATAATAATAATAATAATAATAATAGTAATAAAAGTAAGCTTAGTTTTCTAAGCAAAAATGAAGCTTATTTTGTGTGTTATATGAGCGTTTTCTCATTTCTATGCATGAAATCATCTGTGATCTGTATTTTTAGGCAAGAAATTGTCTAAAATTAATAACTCATTTTAAAACTGGTATAAAAACATTTACTATCCAAAAGTTAATAATAATAATAATAATAATAATAATAGTAATAAAAGAAATAATAATAATAATAATAATAATAATAATAATAATAATAATAATAATAATAATAATAATAATAATAATAATAATAATAATAATAATAATAATAATGATAATAATACTTATAATAATGAATTTCTTTGTAAATTAAAGCTTAGTTTTTCTAAGCAAAAATGATGCTTATTTTGTGTTATCTGAGCGTTTTCTCATTTCTATGCAAGAGATCATCTGTGATCTGTTTTTTTAGGCAAGAAATTGTCTAAAATTAATAACTCATTTTAAAACTGGTATAAAAACATTTACTATACAAAAGTTATAATCGGTTTTTAATAATAATAATATTAATAATAATAATAATAATAATAATAATAATAATAAAAATAATAGTAATAATAATAATAATAATAAAAATAATAATAATAGTAGTAATAAAAATAAGCTTAGTTTTCTAAGCCAAAATGAAGCTTATTTTGTGTTATATGAGCTTTTCTCATTTCTATGCAAAAGATCATGTGTGATCTGTGTTTTTAGGCAATCTAAGCCATTTGATAGTTTTTAGGCAAGAAATTGGCTAAAATTAATAACTCATTTTAAAACTGGTATAAAAACATTTACTATACAAAAGTTAATAATAATAATAATAATAATAATAATAATAATAATAATAATAATAATAATACTAATAATAATAATAATAATAACAATAATAATAATAATAATAATAATAATAATAATAATAATAATAATAATAGTAATAGTAACAAAAGTAATAATAATAATAATACTTTTAATAAGGAAAAATGGAGCTTATTTTGTGTGTTACATGAGCGTTTTCTCATTTCTATGCATAAGCCATTTAATAGTTTTTAATATTTAACAAAAATTTGCATTAAAATAAAATGTTTGAAAAACTGAAATTAAACTAAATTAAGTGTGTCTAACAATTTAGTAGAGAAGAAAGGAGGAGACATAAAAGTCACTAAAGTCTTAGAGTTGTCTTTAGTCGTCATATTAATAACAATAACATTTATAATAACAATACTAGTAGTACTAAATTTGCTTATATGCAAGCGCTTAATTAAGGTAACAGTTTTTTTGTTTTTTGCTTATATCTCGAAAACAGTTACTCCTATCAATTTTTACTTTTTCACCAAAATTAAGGTGATAAAATTTCCTACAAAATAGTTATTTGCATTTTTCATGTAGAATTAACCATAAGCGAGATATAAGTTTGAAAATAATTAATAATTAAAAAAAAGTGTTTTAACAGAAAATGTCTTGTGATTTATAAAATACACTTAATTTATTGGGTCCAATACTGTATTAGAAGAAAAAAGAGGTGACATAAAAGTCACTGAAGTCTTCAGAGTCGTTTTTAAATGCTGCATTTTTGTCTTCGTCTCAAACATTGAAAACTGAATTACATTTTTGTTCAGTAACAGTTACAGTTTTCTTATTGGTTTTTTGCTTATATCTCGAAAACAGTTACTCCTATCAAATTTTATCCTTCTTTCAAAATTAAAGCTGATAAAATTTCCAACAAAATAGTTATTTACATTTTTCTTGTAGGACCAAGCATAAACGAGTTATAGAGTTGGATATAAATAATATTTAACAAAAATTTGCTTTAAAATAAAATGCTTGAAAAACTTGAATTAAACTAAATTAATTGTGTCTAACACTTTAGTAGAGGAAAAAGGAGAAGACATAAAAGTCACTAAATGTTTCAGAGTCGTCTTTAGTCGTCATATTAATAACAATAACATTAATAATAATAATACTAATAGTACTAAATTTGCTTATATGCAAACGCTTAATTAAGGTAACAGTTTTTTGGTTTTTTGCTTATATCTCGAAAACAGTTACTCCAATCAATTTTTACTTTTTTACTAAAATTAAAGGTGATAAAATTTCCTACAAAATAGTTATTTGCATTTTTCATGTAGAACTAACCATAAGCGAGATATAAGTTTGAAAATAATTAATAATTAAAAAAAAGTGTTTTAACAGAAAATGTCTTGTGATTTAAAATACACTTAATTTATTGGGTTCAATACTTTATTAGAAGAAAAAGGAGGTGACATAAAAGTCACTGAAGTCTTCAGAGTCGTTTTTAAATGCTGCATTTTTGTCTTCGTCTCAAACATTGAAAACTGAATTACATTTTTGTTCAGTAACAGTTACAGTTTTCTTATTGGTTTTTTGCTTATATCTCGAAAACAGTTACTCCTACCAAATTTTATCTTTCTTTCAAAATTAAAGCTGATAAAATTTCCAACAAAATAGTTATTTACATTTTTCTTGTAGGACCAAGCATAAACGAGTTATAGAGTTGGATATAAATAATATTTAACAAAAATTTGCTTTAAAATAAAATGCTTGAAAAACCCGAATTAAACTAAATTAATTGTGTCTAACACTTTAGTAGAGGAAAAAGGAGAAGACATAAAAGTCACTAAATGTTTCAGAGTCGTCTTTAGTCGTCATATTAATAACAATAACATTAATAATAATAATACTAATAGTACTAAATTTGCTTATATGCAAACGCTTAATTAAGGTAACAGTTTTTTGGTTTCTTGCTTATATCTCGAAAACAGTTACTCCTATCAATTTTTATCTTTTTTTCAAAATTAAAGCTGATAAAATTTCCTACAAAATAGTTATTTGCATTTTTTTGTAGGACCAACCATAAGCGAGTTATAGAGTTGGATATAAATAATCTTTAACAAAAATTTGCTTTAAAATAAAATGTTTGAAAAACCGAAATTAAACTAAATTAAGACTAACACTTTAGTAGAGGAAAAAGGAGAAGACATAAAAGTCACCAAAGTCTTAAGAGTCGTTTTTAGTCGTCACATTAATAACAATAACATTAATATTAATAATACTAATATTACTAAATTTGCTTATATGCAAGCGCTTTATTAAGGTAACAGTTTTTTGGTTTTTTGCTTATATCTCGAAAACAGTTACTCCTATCAATTTTTATCTTATTACTAAAATTAAAGCTGATAAAATTTCCTACAAAATAGTAATTTGCATTTTTCATGTAGGACTAACCATAAGCGAGATATAAGTTTGAAAATAACTAATATTTAAAAAAAAGTGCTTTAACAGAAAATGTCTTGTGATTTAAAATACACTTAATTTATTGGGTCCAATACTTTATTAGAAGAAAAAGGAGGTGACATAAAAGTCACTGAAGTCTTCAGAGTCGATTTTAAATGCTGCATTTTCGTCTTCGTCTCAAACATTGAAAACTGAATTACATTTTTGTTCAGTAACAGTTACAGTTTTCTTATTGGTTTTTTGCTTATATCTCGAAAACTGTTACTCCTATCAATTTTTATCTTTATTTCAAAATTAAAGCTGATAAAATTTCCTACAAAATCGTTATTTGCATTTTTCATGTAGGACCAACCATAAGCGAGTTATAGAGTTGGATATAAATAATATTTAACAAAAATTTGCTTTAAAATAAAATGTTTGAAAAACTGAAATTAAACTAATTTAATTGGGTCTAACACTTTAGTAGAGGAAAAAGAAAAAGACATAAAAGTCACTAAAGGTTTCAGAGTCGTCTTTAGTCGTCATATTAATAACAATAACATTAATGATAATAATACTAATAGTACTAAATTTGCTTATATGCAAACGCTTAATTAAGGTAACAGTGTTTTGGTTTCTAGCTTATATCTCGAAAACAGTTACTCCTATCAATTTTTATCTTATTACTAAAATTAAAGCTGATAAAATTTCCTACAAAATAGTTATTTGCATTTCTTTTGTAAAACTAACCATAAGCGAGTTATAGAGTTGGAAATAAATAATCTTCAACAAAAATTTGCTTTAAAATAAAATGTTTGAAAAACCGAAATTAAACTAAATTAATTGGGTCTAACACTTTAGTAGAGGAAAAAGGAGAAAACATAAAGTCACCAAAGTCTTCAGAGTTGATTTTAGTACTAAATTTGCTTATATGCAAGCGCTTAATTAAGGTAACAGTTTTTTGGTTTCTTGCTTATATCTCAGAAACAGTTACCCCTATCAATTTTTATCTTTTTACTAAAATTAAAGCTGATAAAATTTCCTACAAAATAGTAATTTGCATTTTTCATGTAGGACTAACCATAAGCGAGATATAAGTTTGAAAATAATTAATATTTAAAAAAAAAGTGTTTTAACAGAAAATGTCTTGGGATTTAAAATACACTTAATTTATTGGGTCCAATAGTTTATTAGAAGAAAAAGGAGGTAACATAAAAGTCACTGAAGTCTTCAGAGTCGATTTTAAATGCTGCATTTTCGTCTTCGTCTCAAACATTGAAAACTGAATTACATTTTTGTTCAGTAACAGTTACAGTTTTCTTATTGGTTTTTTGCTTATATCTCGAAAACGGTTACTCCTATCAATTTTTATCTTTCTTTCAAAATTAAAGCTGATAAAATTTCCTACAAAATCGTTATTTGCATTTTTCTTGTAGGACCAACCATAAGCGAGTTATAGAGTTGGATATAAATAATCTTTAACAAAAATTTGCTTTAAAATAAAATGTTTGAAAAACCGATATTAAACTAAATTAATTGGGTCTTACACTTTAGTAGAGGAAAAAGAAGACATAAAGTCACCAAAGTCTTCAGAGTTGTTTTTAGTACTAAATTTGCTTATATGCAAGCGCTTAATTAACGTAACAGTTTTTTGGTTTCTTGCTTATATCTCGAAAACAGTTACTCCTATCAATTTTTATCTTTCTACTAAAATTAAAGCTGATAAAATTTCCTACAAAATAGTAATTTGCATTTTTCATGTAGGACTAACCATAAGCGAGATATAAGTTTGAAAATAATTAATATTTGAAAAAAAAGTGTTTTAACAGAAAATGTCTTGGGATTTAAAATACACTTAATTTATTGGGTCCAACACTTTATTAGAAGAAAAAGGAGGTGACATAAAAGTCACTGAAGTCTTCAGAGTCGATTTTAAATGCTGCATTTTCGCCTTCGTCTCAAACATTGAAAACTGAATTACATTTTTGTTCAGTAACAGTTACAGTTTTCTTATTGGTTTTTTGCTTATATCTCGAAAACTGTTACTATAAGCAAAAAACCAATAAGAAAACTGTAACTGTTACTGAACAAAAATGTAATTCAGTTTTCAATGTTTGAGACGAAGACAAAAATGCAGCATTTAAAAACGACTCTGAAGACTTCAGTGACTTTTATGTTACCTCCTTTTTCTTCTAATAAAGTATTGGACCCAATATCTCGCTTATGGTTAGTTCTACATGAAAAATGCAAATAACTATTTTGTAGGAAATTTTATCACCTTTAATTTTGGTGAAAAAGTAAAAATTGTTAGGAGTAACTGTTTTCGAGATATAAGCAAAAAACAAAAAAACTGTTACCTTAAGTAAGCGCTTGCATATAAGCAAATTTAGTACTACTAGTATTGTTATTATAAATGTTATTGTTATTAATATGACGACTAAAGACAACTCTAAGACTTTAGTGACTTTTATGTCTCCTCCTTTTTCCTCTACTAAAGTGTTAGACACAATTAATTTAGTTTAATTTCAGTTTTTCAAACATTTTATTTTAAAGCAAATTTTTGTTAAATATTAAAAACTATAAAATGGGTTAGATTGCCTAAAAACACAGATCACACATGATCTTTTGCATAGAAATGAGAAAACGCTCATGTAACACACAAAATAAGCTCCATTTTTCCTTATTAAAAGTATTATTATTATTATTACTTATGTTACCATTACTATTATTATTATTATTATTATTATTATTATTATTATTATTATTATTATTATTATTACTATTATTATTATTATTATTATTATTATTAATTTTATTATTATTAAAAACTGATTATAACTTTTGTATAGTAAATGTTTTTATACCAGTTTTAAAATGAGATATTAATTTTAGACAATTTGTTGCCTAAAAACACAGATCACAGATGATTTCTTGCATAGAAATGAGAAAACGCTCATATAACACGCAAAATAAGCTTCATTTTTGCTTAGAAAATTAAGCTTACTTTTATTACTATTATTATTTTCATTATTATTATTATTAATATTATTATTATTATTACTATTATTATTATTATTATTATTATTATTATTATTATTATTATTATTGTTATTATTATTATTATAAAAAACTTATATTAAACAGACAGAAAACGTCGTATTCTGACACAAAAAAACGAATTACGTTATAGACTTGACGAGATCGGCGTATCTCGGACTCTTATAGGACTCTTATAGGGTCAAAAAGTATCAGTTTGGATTAAAACAAATTATTTTTGTTGAGTCTCAGTCTGAATTGTTTATTAGTTCAAACAAAAACGGCTTATTTTAGACGATCTTTTGCTTTGAACAAGAAAACTTACATAGAACAGATTAAAAACGTATTAATCTGGCATAAAAGAGCAATTTATGTATCACTTCGGATAAAGGCAGCTAATCCTATTCGTTTTATTGCTTAAAATAGACAAAATTGTTAATAAATCTAACAAAAACGCTGTATTCTAGCACAAAATACTAATTACATTATAGTTTCGACGAGAATAGCTTATTTGGAATGATTCTATGCTTCCAAACGAGTAAATTTTTATTAAACAGATGCCAAACATCATGTTTTGTCCTATAAAGACATTTTATATTGCAGTTTGTATTAAAACAAAATATTTTCGTTGATTCTTTGTTAGAAGCAGCAAACCTAACATTAAAGAATCTGAAAACTTTGTATTCGGACACAAACCACCGAATTTTGTATCAGTTTAGACAAAAACGGTTGATTTTCGACAATATTTTGCTTTGAACAAGAAAACTTATATCAAACTGACTAAAAACGTCTTATTTTAGCACAAAACAAAAGATTTGCGTTATAGTCTTAACGAGAGCTGTTAATTTCAAACGGTTCTATGCTTTGAAACGAGTAAACTTTCACTGTACAGAGGAAAAACATCTTATTTCGCCTTTTAAAAACGATTCATGCCACAGTTTGGATAAAAACCAATTATTTTCGTTAATTCATTGTTACAAACATGAAACCTTACATCAAAGTAACTGAAAACCCCTTATTCAGGCACAGAAATTCGAATTACGTTTCAGTCTGAACAAAAACTGCTTACTTTAGACGATCCTTT
Organism: Tribolium castaneum; assembly: GCF_031307605.1. NCBI lineage: Eukaryota > Metazoa > Arthropoda > Insecta > Coleoptera > Tenebrionidae > Tribolium > Tribolium castaneum. The sequence continues at coordinate 5,239,646 of NC_087396.1, read as the reverse complement.
GATTTGAATACAAAAACTTAAATTAAAAAGATTAAAAACGTCTTATTCTGGCTGAAAACTGCAAATTATATATTACTCTAGATAAAAGCAATTTATCCTGATTACTCCTTTACTTAGAATAGAGTAAACTTGTATAAAACTTAATAAAAACTTTAAATTTCGTCTCAAAGAAATAATTTACGTTATAGTTTTGACCAGCACTGTTTATTTCAAACGATTTTATGATTCGAAACTAATGAACTTTTATGGGGCAGATGCAAAACCACATATTACAATATAAAGCGTTGTTTTAAAGCAAATTATTACCTTTTGCAACAAGAAATTTCACGTCAAAGAAACTGAAAACATCGTATCCATGCACAAATATCGAATTACGTATCAGTTTAGGCAAATACAGCTTATTTTAAACGATTCCTTGCTATAAACAAGAAAAATTTTATCAAACATATTGAAAATGTCTTATTCTCGAAAATAAGAGCAAATTATGTATCAGTTTTAACAAAAGCGGATTACTCTGTTTGATTCTATGCTTAGAGTAGAGTAAACTACTATAAAACGTAATGAAAACTCTATATTCAAGCTCAAAAGAACAAATTACGTTATAGTTTTGACAAAAAAAAATTATTTCGGACGACTACATATTTCGAAGTAAGCAAACTTTAATTGAACAAGTGCAAAAGCTAATACTTTGCTTTAAAATAACGATTTATGTGGTAATATGGTATTTTGCATCTGTCCTATAAAAGTTTACTCGTTTCGCTCCATTGAATCATTCGAAATAAATTATTTTGACACAACAACGAAAATAATTTTTTTGTTTAAACTGTAACATGTCGTTTTAATTAAACGAACTAAGACGTTTGGCATCTGTTTAGTGAAAGTTTTCTCGTTTGGGGGCATAAAATCGTTTGAAATTAACAGTTCTGGTCAAAACTATAACGTAAATTATTTCTTTGAGACGAAATTTAAAGTTTTCATTAAGTTTTATACAAGTTTGCTCTATTCTAAGCAAAGGAGTAATCAGGATAAACTGCTTTTATCCAAAGTAATACATAATTTGCAGTTTTGAGCCAGAATAAGACGTTTTTAATCTTTTTAATGTAAGTTTTCGTGTTCAAAAGAAAGAATCGTCTAAAATAAGCAATTTGTGTCCAGACTGAAACGTAATTTGATTTTCTGGGCCTGAATAAGAGGTTTTCAGTTTCTTTGATGTAAGGTTTCTTGTTTGTAACAATGAATAATCGAAAATCATTGGTTTTAATCCAAACTGTGACATAAATCGTTTTTTAAAGGCGAAATTAGACGTTTTGCCTCTGTTCAGTGAAAGTATACTGGTTTCAAAGCATAGAATCGTTTGAAATTAACAGTTCTCGTCAAGACTATAACGCAAATCTTTAAAGTGATACAAAGATATAATTTACGTAATAGTTTTGACCAGAACTGTTAATTTCAAACGATTTTATGCCCCCAAACGAGAAAACTTTCACTAAGCAGATGCCAAACGTCTTAGTTCGTTTTATAAAAGCGACTTATGTTACAGTTTAAACAAAAACAAATTATTTGTGTTGTTGTTGTGTCAAAATAATTTATTTCTAATGATTCAATGGAGCGAAACGGGTAAACTTTTATAGGACAGATGCAAAATACCATATTACCACATAAATCATTATTTTAAAGCAAAGTATTAGCTTTTGCACATGTTCAATTAAAGTTTGCTTACTTCGAAGTATGTAATCGTCCGAAATATTTTTTTTTGTCAAAACTATAACGTAATTTGTTCTTTTGAGCTTGAATATAGAGTTTTCATTACGTTTTATAGTAGTTTACTCTACTCTAAGCATAGAATCAAACAGAGTAATCCGCTTTTGTTAAAACTGATACATAATTTGCTCTTATTTTCAAGAATAAGACGTTTTCAATATGCTTGATAAAATTTTTCTTGTTTATAGCAAGGAATCGTTTAAAATAAGCTGTATTTGCCTAAACTGATACGTAATTAGATATTTATGTATTGATACGAAGTTTTCAGTTTTTTTGACGTGAAATTTCTTGTTGCAAAAGGTAATATTTTGCTTTAAAACAACGCTTTATATGGTAATATGTGGTTTTGCATCTGCCCCATAAAAGTTCATTAGTTTCGAATCAT
>NC_087396.1:5187500-5232500 GCF_031307605.1 Tribolium castaneum | reverse complement strand
GCTTTAACAGAAAATGTCTTGTGATTTAAAATACACTTAATTTATTAGGTCCAATACTTTATTAAAAAAAAAGGGGGTGACATATAAGTCACTGAAGTCTTCAGAGTCGATTTTAAATGCTGCATTTTCGTCTTCGTCTCAAACATTGAAAACTGAATTACATTTTTTTCTGAAACGGTAACAGTTTTTACTTTGGTTTTTTGCTTATATCTCGAAAACAGTTACTCCTATCAATTTTTATCTTTCTGTCAAAATTAAAGCTGATAAAATTTCCTACAAAATAGTTATTTGCATTTTTCTTGTAGGACCAACCATAAGCGAGTTATAGAGTTGGATATAAATAATATTTAACAAAAATTTGCTTTAAAATAAAATGTTTGAAAAACTGAAATTAAACTAATTTAATTGTGTCTAACACTTTAGTAGAGGAAAAAGAAGAAGACTTTAAAGTCACTAAAGGTTTCAAAGTTGTCTTTAATCGTCATATTAATAACAATAACATTAATAATAATAATACTAATAGTATTAAATTTGCTTATATGCAAACGCTTAATTAAGGTAACAGTGTTTTGGTTTCTTGCTCATATCTCGAAAACAGTTACTCCTATCAATTTTTATCTTTTTACTAAAATTCAAGCTGATAAAATTTCCTACAAAATAGTTATTTGCATTTTTTATGTAGGACTAACCATAAGCGAGATATAAGATTGAAAATAATTAATATTTAAAAAAGAAGTGCTTTAACAGAAAATGTCTTGTGATTTAAAATACACTTAATTTATTAGGTCCAATACTTTATTAAAAAAAAAAAGGGGGTGACATATAAGTCACTGAAGTCTTCAGAGTCGATTTTAAATGCTGCATTTTCGTCTTCGTCTCAAACATTGAAAACTGAATTACATTTTTGTTCTGAAACGGTAACAGTTTTTACTTTGATTTTTTGCTTATATCTCGAAAACAGTTACTCCTATCAATTTTTATCTTTCTTTCAAAATTAAAGCTGATAACATTTCCTACAAAATAGTTATTTGCATTTTTCTTGTAGGACCAACCATAAGCGAGTTATAAAGTTGGATATAAATAATATTTAACAAAAACTTGCTTAAAAATAAAATGTTTGAAATACTGAAATTAAACTAAATTAATTGTGTCTAACACTTTAGTAGAGAAAAAAGAAAAAGACATAAAAGTCACCAAAGTCTTCAAAATCGTTTTTAGTCGTCATATTAATAACAATAACATTAATAATAATATTACTAATAGTACTAAATCTGCTTATATGCAAGCGCTTTGTTAAGGTAACAGTTTTTTGGTTTCTTGCTTATATCTCGAAAACAGTTACTCCTATGAATTTTTGTCTTTCTTTCAAAATTAAAGCTGATAAAATATTCTACAAAATAGTTATTTGCATTTTTCTTGTAGGACCAACCATAAGCGAGTTATAGAGTTGGATATAAATAATACATTACAAAAATTTGCTTTAAAATAAAATGTTTGAAAAACTGAAATTAAACTAATTTAACTGTGTCTAACACTTTAGTAGAGGAAAAAGGAAAAGACATAAAAGTCACTAAAGGTTTCGGAGTTGTCTTTAGTTGTCATATTAATAACAATAACATTAATAATAATAATACTAATAGTACTAAATTTGCTTATATGCAAACGCTCAATTAAGGTAACAGTGTTTTGGTTTCTTGCTTATATCTCGAAAACAGTTACTCCTATCAATTTTTATCTTTTTACTAAAATTCAAGCTGATAAAATTTCCTACAAAATAGTTATTTGCATTTTTCATGTAGGACTAACCATAAGCGAGATATAAGTTTGAAAATAATTAATATTTAAAAAAAAGTGCTTTAACAGAAAATGTCTTGTGATTTAAAATACACTTAATTTATTAGGTCCAATACTTTATTAGAAGAAAAAGGGGGTGACATATAAGTCACTGAAGTCTTCAGAGTCGATTGTAAATGCTGCATTTTCGTCTTCGTCTCAAACATTGAAAACTGAATTACATTTTTGTTCTGAAACGGTAACAGTTTTCACTTTGGTTTTTTGCTTATATCTCGAAAACAATTACTCCTATCAGTTTTTATTTTTTTTTCAAAATAAAGCTGATAAAATTTCCTACAAAATAGTTATTTGCATTTTTCTTGTAGGACCAACCATAAGCGAGTTATAGAGTTGGATATAAATAATATTTAACAAAAATTTGCTGTAAAATAAAATGTTTGAAAAACTGAAATTAAACTAATTTAATTGTGTCTAACACTTTAGTAGAGGAAAAAGAAGAAGACATATAAGTCACTAAAGGTTTCAAAGTTGTCTTTAATCGTCATATTAATAACAATAACATTAATAATAATAATACTAATAGTACTAAATTTGCTTATATGCAAACGCTTAATTAAGGTAACAGTGTTTTGGTTTCTTGCTCATATCTCGAAAACAGTTACTCCTATCAATTTTTATCTTTTTACTAAAATTCAAGCTGATAAAATTTCCTACAAAATAGTTATTTGCATTTTTTATGTAGGACTAACCATAAGCGAGATATAAGATTGAAAATAATTAATATTTAAAAAAGAAGTGCTTTAACAGAAAATGTCTTGTGATTTAAAATACACTTAATTTATTAGGTCCAATACTTTATTAAAAAAAAAAGGGGGTGACATATAAGTCACTGAAGTCTTCAGAGTCGATTTTAAATGCTGCATTTTCGTCTTCGTCTCAAACATTGAAAACTGAATTACATTTTTGTTCTGAAACGGTAACAGTTTTTACTTTGATTTTTTGCTTATATCTCGAAAACAGTTACTCCTATCAATTTTTATCTTTCTTTCAAAATTAAAGCTGATAACATTTCCTACAAAATAGTTATTTGCATTTTTCTTGTAGGACCAACCATAAGCGAGTTATAAAGTTGGATATAAATAATATTTAACAAAAACTTGCTTAAAAATAAAATGTTTGAAATACTGAAATTAAACTAAATTAATTGTGTCTAACACTTTAGTAGAGAAAAAAGAAAAAGACATAAAAGTCACCAAAGTCTTCAAAATCGTTTTTAGTCGTCATATTAATAACAATAACATTAATAATAATATTACTAATAGTACTAAATCTGCTTATATGCAAGCGCTTTATTAAGGTAACAGTTTTTTGGTTTCTTGCTTATATCTCGAAAACAGTTACTCCTATGAATTTTTGTCTTTCTTTCAAAATTAAAGCTGATAAAATATTCTACAAAATAGTTATTTGCATTTTTCTTGTAGGACCAACCATAAGCGAGTTATAGAGTTGGATATAAATAATACATAACAAAAATTTGCTTTAAAATAAAATGTTTGAAAAACTGAAATTAAACTAATTTAACTGTGTCTAACACTTTAGTAGAGGAAAAAGGAAAAGACATAAAAGTCACTAAAGGTTTCGGAGTTGTCTTTAGTTGTCATATTAATAACAATAACATTAATAATAATAATACTAATAGTACTAAATTTGCTTATATGCAAACGCTCAATTAAGGTAACAGTGTTTTGGTTTCTTGCTTATATCTCGAAAACAGTTACTCCTATCAATTTTTATCTTTTTACTAAAATTCAAGCTGATAAAATTTCCTACAAAATAGTTATTTGCATTTTTCATGTAGGACTAACCATAAGCGAGATATAAGTTTGAAAATAATTAATATTTAAAAAAAAGTGCTTTAACAGAAAATGTCTTGTGATTTAAAATACACTTAATTTATTAGGTCCAATACTTTATTAGAAGAAAAAGGGGGTGACATATAAGTCACTGAAGTCTTCAGAGTCGATTGTAAATGCTGCATTTTCGTCTTCGTCTCAAACATTGAAAACTGAATTACATTTTTGTTCTGAAACGGTAACAGTTTTCACTTTGGTTTTTTGCTTATATCTCGAAAACAATTACTCCTATCAGTTTTTATTTTTTTTTCAAAATAAAGCTGATAAAATTTCCTACAAAATAGTTATTTGCATTTTTCTTGTAGGACCAACCATAAGCGAGTTATAAAGTTGGATATAAATAATATTTAACAAAAACTTGCTTAAAAATTAAATGTGTGAAATACTGAAATTAAACTAAATTAATTGTGTCTAACACTTTAGTAGAGAAAAAAGAAAAAGACATAAAAGTCACCAAAGTCTTCAGAATCGTTTTTAGTCGTCATATTAATAACAATAACATTAATAATAATAATACTAATAGTACTAAATTTGCTTACATGCAAACGCTTAATTCAGGTAACAATTTTTTGGTTTCTTGCTTATATCTCGAAAACAGTTACTCCTATCAATTTTTATCTTTTCACTAAAATTAAAACTGATAAAATTTCCTACAAAATAGTTAATTGCATTTTTAATGTAGGACTAACCATAAGCGAGATATAAGTTTGAAAATAATTAAAATTTAAAAAAAAGTGCTTCAACAGAAAATGTCTTGTGATTTAAAATACACTTAATTTATTGGGTCCAATACTTTATTAGAAGAAAAAAGAGGTGACAGAAAGGTCACTGAAGTCTTTAGAGTCGTTTGTAAATGCTGCATTTTCGTCTTCGTCTCAAACATTGAAAACTGATTTACATTTTTGTTCAGTAACTGTTACAGTTTTCTTATTGGTTTTTTGCTTATATCTCGAAAACAGTTACTCCTATCAATTTTTATCTTTCTTTTAAAATTAAAGCTGATAAAATTTCCTACAAAATAGTTATTTGCATTTTTCTTGTAGGACCAACCATAAGCGAGTTATAAAGTTGGATATAAATAATATTTAACAAAAACTTGCTTAAAAATTAAATGTTTGAAATACTGAAATTAAACTAAATGAATTGTGTCTAACACTTTAGTAAAGAAAAAAGAAAAAGACATAAAAGTCACCAAAGTCTTCAGAATCGTTTTTAGTCGTCATATTAATAACAATAACATTAATAATAATAATACTAATAGTACTAAATTTGCTTACATGCAAACGCTTAATTCAGGTAACAATTTTTTGGTTTCTTGCTTATATCTCGAAAACAGTTACTCCTATCAATTTTTATCTTTTTACTAAAATTAAAGCTGATAAAATTTCCTACAAAATAGTTAATTGCATTTTTAATGTAGGACTAACCATAAGCGAGATATAAGTTTGAAAATAATTAAAATTTAAAAAAAAGTGCTTCAACAGAAAATGTCTTGTGATTTAAAATACACTTAATTTATTGGGTCCAATACTTTATTAGAAGAAAAAAGAGGTGACAGAAAGGTCACTGAAGTCTTCAGAGTCAATTTTAAATGCTGCATTTTCGTCTTCGTCTCAAACATTGAATACTGAATTACATTTTTGTTCTGAAACGGTAACAGTTTTTACTTTGGTTTTTTGCTTATATCTCGAAAACAGTTACTCCTATCAATTTTTATCTTTCTTTCAAAATTAAAGCTGATAACATTTCCTACAAAATAGTTATTTGCATTTTTCTTGTAGGACCAACCATAAGCGAGTTATAAAGTTGGATATAAATAATATTTAACAAAAACTTGCTTAAAAATAAAATGTTTGAAATACTGAAATTACACTAAATTAATTGTGTCTAACACTTTAGTAGAGAAAAAAGAAAAAGACATAAAAGTTACCAAAGTCTTCAGAATCGTTTTTAGTCGTCATATTAATAACAATAACATTAATAATAATAATACTAATAGTACTAAATTTGCTTATATGCAAACGCTTAATTAAGGTAACAGTGTTTTGGTTTCTTGCTCATATCTCGAAAACAGTTACTCCTATCAATTTTTATCTTTTTACTAAAATTCAAGCTGATAAAATTTCCTACAAAATAGTTATTTGCATTTTTCTTGTAGGACCAACCATAAGCGAGTTATAAAGTTGGATATAAATAATATTTAACAAAAACTTGCTTAAAAATTAAATGTTTGAAATACTGAAATTAAACTAAATTAATTGTGTCTAACACTTTAGTAGAGAAAAAAGAAAAAGACATAAAAGTTACCAAAGTCTTCAGAATCGTTTTTAGTCGTCATATTAATAACAATAACATTAATAATAATAATACTAATAATAATACTAATAGTATTTTAAAATAAAAGTTACCAAAGTCTTCAGAATCGTTTTTAGTCGTCATATTAATAACAATAACATTAATAATAATAATACTAATAGTATTATTATTAGTATTATTATTATTAATGTTATTGTTATTAATATGACGACTAAAAACGATTCTGAAGACTTTGGTAACTTTTATGTCTTTTTCTTTTTTCTCTACTAAAGTGTTAGACACAATTAATTTAGTTTAATTTCAGTATTTCAAACATTTAATTTTTAAGCAAGTTTTTGTTAAATATTATTTATATCCAACTTTATAACTCGCTGATGGTTGGTCCTACAAGAAAAATGCAAATAACTATTTTGTAGGAAATTTTATCAGCTTTATTTTGAAAAAAAGATAAAAACTAATAGGAGTAATTGTTTTCGAGATATAAGCAAAAAACCAAAGTGAAAACTGTTACCGTTTCAGAACAAAAATGTAATTCAGTTTTCAATGTTTGAGACGAAGATGAAAATGCAGCATTTACAATCGACTCTGAAGACTTCAGTGACTTATATGTCACCCCCTTTTTCTTCTAATAAAGTATTGGACATAATAAATTAAGTGTATTTTAAATCACAAGACATTTTCTGTTAAAGCACTTTTTTTTTAAATATTAATTATTTTCCAACTTATATCTCGCTTATGGTTAGTCCTACATGAAAAATGCAAATAACTATTTTGTAGGAAATTTTATCAGCTTGAATTTTAGTAAAAAGATAAAAATTGATAGGAGTAACTGTTTTCGAGATATAAGCAAGAAACCAAAACACTGTTACCTTAATTAAGCGTTTGCATATAAGCAAATTTAGTACTATTAGTATTATTATTATTAATGTTATTGTTATTAATATGACAACTAAAGACAACTCTGAAACCTTTAGTGACTTTTATGTCTTTTCCTTTTTTCTCTACTAAAGTGTTAGACACAGTTAAATTAGTTTAATTTCAGTTTTTCAAACATTTTATTTTAAAGCAAATTTTTGTTAAATATTATTTATATCCAACTCAATAACTCGCTTATGGTTGGTCCTACAAGAAAAATGCAAATAACTATTTTGTAGAATATTTTATCAGCTTTAATTTTGAAAGAAAGACAAAAATTCATAGGAGTAACTGTTTTCGAGATATAAGCAAGAAACCAAAAAACTGTTACCTTAATAAAGCGCTTGCATATAAGCAGATTTAGTACTATTAGTATTATAATTATTAATGTTATTGTTATTAATATGACGACTAAAAACGATTCTGAAGACTTTGGTGACTTTTATGTCTTTTTCTTTTTTCTCTACTAAAGTGTTAGACACAATTAATTTAGTTTAATTTCAGTATTTCAAACATTTTATTTTTAAGCAAGTTTTTGTTAAATATTATTTATATCCAACTTTATAACTCGCTTATGGTTGGTCCTACAAGAAAAATGCAAATAACTATTTTGTAGGAAATGTTATCAGCTTTAATTTTGAAAAAAAGATAAAAATTGATAGGAGTAACTGTTTTCGAGATATGAGCAAGAAACCAAAACACTGTTACCTTAATTAAGCGTTTGCATATAAGCAAATTTAGTACTATTAGTATTATTATTATTAATGTTATTGTTATTAATATGACGATTAAAGACAACTTTGAAACCTTTAGTGACTTTTATGTCTTCTTCTTTTTCCTCTACTAAAGTGTTAGACACAATTAAATTAGTTTAATTTCAGTTTTTCAAACATTTTATTTTAAAGCAAATTTTTGTTAAATATTATTTATATCCAACTCTATAACTCGCTTATGGTTGGTCCTTCAAGAAAAATGCAAATAACTATTTTGTAGGAAATTTTATCAGCTTTAATTTTGACAGAAAGATAAAAATTGATAGGAGTAACTGTTTTCGAGATATAAGCAAAAAACCAATAAGAAAACTGTGACTGTTACTGAACAAAAATGTAATTCAGTTTTCAATGTTTGAGACGAAGACGAAACTGCAGCATTTAAAAACGACTCTGAAGACTTCAGTGACTTTTATGTCACTTCCTTTTTCTTCTAATAAAGTATTGGACCCAATAAATTAAGTGTATTTTAAATCAAAAGACATTTTCTGTTAAAGCACTTTTTTTTTAAATACTAATTATTTTCAATCATATATCTCGCTTATGGTTAGTCCTACATGAAAAATGCAAATAACTATTTTATAGGAAATTTTATCAGCTTGAATTTTAGTAAAAAGATAAAAATTGATAGGAGTAACTGTTTTCGAGATATAAGCAAGAAACCAAAACACTGTTACCTTAATTAAGCGTTTGCATATAAGCAAATTTAGTACTATTAGTATTATTATTATTAATGTTATTGTTATTAATATGACAACTAAAGACAACTCTGAAACCTTTAGTGACTTTTATGTCTTTTCCTTTTTCCTCTACTAAAGTGTTAGACACAATTAAATTAGTTTAATTTCAGTTTTTCAAACATTTTATTTTAAAGCAAATTTTTGTTAAAAATTATTTATATCCAACTCTATAACTCGCTTATGGTTGGTCCTACAAGAAAAATGCAAATAACTATTTTGTAGGAAATTTTATCAGCTTTAATTTTGAAAAAAAGACAAAAATTCATAGGAGTAACTGTTTTCGAGATATAAGCAAGAAACCAAAAAACTGTTACCTTAATAAAGCGCTTGCATATAAGCAGATTTAGTACTATTAGTATTATTATTATTAATGTTATTGTTATTAATATGACGACTAAAAACAATTCTCAAGACTTTGGTGACTTTTATGTCTTTTTCTTTTTTCTCTACTAAAGTGTTAGACACAATTAATTTAGTTTAATTTCAGTATTTCAAACATTTTATTTTTAAGCAAGTTTTTGTTAAATATTATTTATATCCAACTTTATAACTCGCTTATGGATGGTCCCACAAGAAAAATGCAAATAACTATTTTGTAGGAAATGTTATCAGCTTTAATTTTGAAAGATAGATAAAAATTGATAGGAGTAACTGTTTTCGAGATATGAGCATGAAACCAAAACACTGTTACCTTAATTAAGCGTTTGCATATAAGCAAATTTAATACTATTAGTATTATTATTATTAATGTTATTGTTATTAATATGACGATTAAAGACAACTTTGAAACCTTTAGTGACTTTTATGTCCTCTCCTTTTTCCTCTACTAAAGTGTTAGACACAATTAAATTAGTTTAATTTCAGTTTTTCAAACATTTTATTTTAAAGCAAATTTTTGTTAAATATTATTTATATCCAACTCTATAACTCGCTTATGGTTGATCCTACAAGAAAAATGCAAATATCTATTTTGTAGGAAATTTTATCAGCTTCAATTTTGACAGAAAGATAAAAATTGATAGGAGTAACTGTTTTCGAGATATAAGCAAAAAACCAATGTAAAAACTGTTACCGTTTCAGAACAAAAATGTAATTCAGTTTTCAATGTTTGAGACGAAGACGAAAATGAAGCATTTAAAATCGACTCTAAAGACTTCAGTGACTTATATGTCACCCCCTTTTTTTCTAATAAAGTATTGGACCTAATAAATTAAGTGTATTTTAAATCACAAGACATTTTCTGTTAAAGCACTTCTTTTTTAAATATTAATTATTTTCAATCTTATATCTCGCTTATGGTTAGTCCTACATAAAAAATGCAAATAATTATTTTGTAGGAAATTTTATCAGCTTGAATTTTAGTAAAAAGATAAAAGTTGATAGGAGTAACTGTTTTCGAGATATGAGCAAGAAACCAAAACACTGTTACCTTAATTAAGCGTTTGCATATTAGCAAATTTAGTACTATTAGTATTATTATTATTAATGTTATTGTTATTAATATGACGATTAAAGACAACTTTGAAACCTTTAGTGACTTTTATGTCTTCTTCTTTTTCCTCTACTAAAGTGTTAGACACAATTAAATTAGTTTAATTTCAGTTTTTCAAACATTTTATTTTAAAGCAAATTTTTGTTAAATATTATTTATATCCAACTCTATAACTCGCTTATGGTTGATCCTACAAGAAAAATGCAAATATTTATTTTGTAGGAAATTTTATCAGCTTTAATTTTGACAGAAAGATAAAAATTGATAGGAGTAACTGTTTTCGAGATATAAGCAAAAAACCAATGTAAAAACTGTTACCGTTTCAGAACAAAAATGTAATTCAGTTTTCAATGTTTGAGACGAAGACGAAAATGCAGCATTTAAAATCGACTCTGAAGACTTCAGTGACTTATATGTCACCCCCTTTTTTTCTAATAAAGTATTGGACCTAATAAATTAAGTGTATTTTAAATCACAAGACATTTTCTGTTAAAGCACTTCTTTTTTAAATATTAATTATTTTCAATCTTATATCTCGCTTATGGTTAGTCCTACATAAAAAATGCAAATAATTATTTTGTAGGAAATTTTATCAGCTTGAATTTTAGTAAAAAGATAAAAGTTGATAGGAGTAACTGTTTTCGAGATATGAGCAAGAAACCAAAACACTGTTACCTTAATTAAGCGTTTGCATATTAGCAAATTTAGTACTATTAGTATTATTATTATTAATGTTATTGTTATTAATATTACGATTAAAGACAACTTTGAAACCTTTAGTGACTTTTATGTCTTCTTCTTTTTCCTCTACTAAAGTGTTAGACACAATTAAATTAGTTTAATTTCAGTTTTTCAAACATTTTATTTTAAAGCAAATTTTTGTTAAATATTATTTATATCCAACTCTATAACTCGCTTATGGTTGGTCCTACAAGAAAAATGCAAATAACTATTTTGTAGGAAATTTTATCAGCTTTAATTTTGAAAAAAAGATAAAAATTGATAGGAGTAACTGTTTTCGAGATATAAGCAAAAAACCAATAAGAAAACTGTGACTGTTACTGAACAAAAATGTAATTCGGTTTTCAATGTTTGAGACGAAGACGAAACTGCAGCATTTAAAAACGACTCTGAAGACTTCAGTGACTTTTATGTCACTTCCTTTTTCTTCTAATAAAGTATTGGACCCAATAAATTAAGTGTATTTTAAATCACAAGACATTTTCTGTTAAAGCACTTTTTTTTTAAATATTAATTATTTTCAATCATATATCTCGCTTATGGTTAGTCCTACATGAAAAATGCAAATAACTATTTTGTAGGAAATTTTATCAGCTTGAATTTTAGTAAAAAGATAAAAATTGATAGAAGTAACTGTTTTCGAGATATAAGCAAGAAACCAAAACACTGTTACCTTAATTAAGCGTTTGCATATAAGCAAATTTAGTACTATTAGTATTATTATTATTAATGTTATTGTTATTAATATGACAACTAAAGACAACTCTGAAACCTTTAGTGACTTTTATGTCTTTTCCTTTTTTCTCTACTAAAGTGTTAGACACAGTTAAATTAGTTTAATTTCAGTTTTTCAAACATTTTATTTTAAAGCAAATTTTTGTTAAATATTATTTATATCCAACTCTATAACTCGCTTATGGTTGGTCCTACAAGAAAAATGCAAATAACTATTTTGTAGAATATTTTATCAGCTTTAATTTTGAAAGAAAGACAAAAATTCATAGGAGTAACTGTTATCGAGATATAAGCAAGAAACCAAAAAACTGTTACCTTAATAAAGCGCTTGCATATAAGCAGATTTAGTACTATTAGTATTATTATTATTAATGTTATTGTTATTAATATGACGACTAAAAACGATTCTGAAGACTTTGGTGACTTTTATGTCTTTTTCTTTTTTCTCTACTAAAGTGTTAGACACAATTAATTTAGTTTAATTTCAGTATTTCAAACATTTTATTTTTAAGCAAGTTTTTGTTAAATATTATTTATATCCAACTTTATAACTCGCTTATGGTTGGTTCTACAAGAAAAATGCAAATAACTGTTTTGTAGGAAATGTTATCAGCTTTAATTTTGAAAGAAAGATAAAAATTGATAGGAGTAACTGTTTTCGAGATATAAGCAAAAAACCAAAGTAAAAACTGTTACCGTTTCAGAACAAAAATGTAATTCAGTTTTCAATGTTTGAGACGAAGACGGAAATGCAGCATTTAAAATCGACTCTGAAGACTTCAGTGACTTATATGTCACCCCCTTTTTTTTTAATAAAGTATTGGACCTAATAAATTAAGTGTATTTTAAATCACAAGACATTTTCTGGTAAAGCACTTCTTTTTTAAATATTAATTATTTTCAATCTTATATCTCGCTTATGGTTAGTCCTACACAAAAAATGCAAATAACTATTTTGTAGGAAATTTTATCAGCTTGAATTTTAGTAAAAAGATAAAAATTGATAGGAGTAACTGTTTTCGAGATATGAGCAAGAAACCAAAACACTGTTACCTTAATTAAGCGTTTGCATATAAGCAAATTTAGTACTATTAGTATTATTATTATTAATGTTATTGTTATTAATATGACGATTAAAGACAACTTTGAAATCTTTAGTGACTTTTATGTCTTCTTCTTTTTCCTCTACTAAAGTGTTAGACACAATTAAATTAGTTTAATTTCAGTTTTTCAAACATTTTATTTTAAAGCAAATTTTTGTTAAATATTATTTATATCCAACTCTATAACTCGCTTATGGTTGGTCCTACAAGAAAAATGCAAATAACTATTTTGTAGGAAATTTTATCAGCTTTAATTTTGAAAGAAAGATAAAAATTGATAGGAGTAACTGTTTTCGAGATATAAGCAAAAAACCAATAAGAAAACTGTGACTGTTACTGAACAAAAATGTAATTCGGTTTTCAATGTTTGAGACGAAGACGAAACTGCAGCATTTAAAAACGACTCTGAAGACTTCAGTGACTTTTATGCCACTTCCTTTTTCTTCTAATAAAGTATTGGACCCAATAAATTAAGTGTATTTTAAATCACAAGACATTTTCTGTTAAAGCACTTTTTTTTTAAATATTAATTATTTTCAATCATATATCTCGCTTATGGTTAGTCCTACATGAAAAATGCAAATAACTATTTTGTAGGAAATTTTATCAGCTTGAATTTTAGTAAAAAGATAAAAATTGATAGGAGTAACTGTTTTCGAGACATAAGCAAGAAACCAAAACACTGTTACCTTAATTAAGCGTTTGCATATAAGCAAATTTAGTACTATTAGTATTATTATTATTAATGTTATTGTTATTAATATGACAACTAAAGACAACTCTGAAACCTTTAGTGACTTTTATGTCTTTTTCTTTTTCCTCTACTAAAGTGTTAGACACAGTTAAATTAGTTTAATTTCAGTTTTTCAAACATTTTATTTTAAAGCAAATTTTTGTTAAATATTATTTATATCCAACTCTATAACTCGCTTATGGTTGGTCCTACAAGAAAAATGCAAATAACTATTTTGTAGAATATTTTATCAGCTTTAATTTTGAAAGAAAGATAAAAATTCATAGGAGTAACTGTTATCGAGATATAAGCAAGAAACCAAAAAACTGTTACCTTAATAAAGCGCTTGCATATAAGCAGATTTAGTACTATTAGTATTATTATTATTAATGTTATTGTTATTAATATGACGACTAAAAACGATTCTGAAGACTTTGGTGACTTTTATGTCTTTTTCTTTTTTCTCTACTAAAGTGTTAGACACAATTAATTTAGTTTAATTTCAGTATTTCAAACATTTTATTTTTAAGCAAGTTTTTGTTAAATATTATTTATATCCAACTTTATAACTCGCTTATGGTTGGTTCTACAAGAAAAATGCAAATAACTGTTTTGTAGGAAATGTTATCAGCTTTAATTTTGAAAGAAAGATAAAAATTGATAGGAGTAACTGTTTTCGAGATATAAGCAAAAAACCAAAGTAAAAACTGTTACCGTTTCAGAACAAAAATGTAATTCAGTTTTCAATGTTTGAGACGAAGACGGAAATGCAGCATTTAAAATCGACTCTGAAGACTTCAGTGACTTATATGTCACCCCCTTTTTTTTTAATAAAGTATTGGACCTAATAAATTAAGTGTATTTTAAATCACAAGACATTTTCTGGTAAAGCACTTCTTTTTTAAATATTAATTATTTTCAATCTTATATCTCGCTTATGGTTAGTCCTACACAAAAAATGCAAATAACTATTTTGTAGGAAATTTTATCAGCTTGAATTTTAGTAAAAAGATAAAAATTGATAGGAGTAACTGTTTTCGAGATATGAGCAAGAAACCAAAACACTGTTACCTTAATTAAGCGTTTGCATATAAGCAAATTTAGTACTATTAGTATTATTATTATTAATGTTATTGTTATTAATATGACGATTAAAGACAACTTTGAAATCTTTAGTGACTTTTATGTCTTCTTCTTTTTCCTCTACTAAAGTGTTAGACACAATTAAATTAGTTTAATTTCAGTTTTTCAAACATTTTATTTTAAAGCAAATTTTTGTTAAATATTATTTATATCCAACTCTATAACTCGCTTATGGTTGGTCCTACAAGAAAAATGCAAATAACTATTTTGTAGGAAATTTTATCAGCTTTAATTTTGAAAGAAAGATAAAAATTGATAGGAGTAACTGTTTTCGAGATATAAGCAAAAAACCAATAAGAAAACTGTGACTGTTACTGAACAAAAATGTAATTCGGTTTTCAATGATTGAGACGAAGACGAAACTGCAGCATTTAAAAACGACTCTGAAGACTTCAGTGACTTTTATGCCACTTCCTTTTTCTTCTAATAAAGTATTGGACCCAATAAATTAAGTGTATTTTAAATCACAAGACATTTTCTGTTAAAGCACTTTTTTTTTAAATATTAATTATTTTCAATCATATATCTCGCTTATGGTTAGTCCTACATGAAAAATGCAAATAACTATTTTGTAGGAAATTTTATCAGCTTGAATTTTAGTAAAAAGATAAAAATTGATAGGAGTAACTGTTTTCGAGACATAAGCAAGAAACCAAAACACTGTTACCTTAATTAAGCGTTTGCATATAAGCAAATTTAGTACTATTAGTATTATTATTATTAATGTTATTGTTATTAATATGACAACTAAAGACAACTCTGAAACCTTTAGTGACTTTTATGTCTTTTTCTTTTTCCTCTACTAAAGTGTTAGACACAGTTAAATTAGTTTAATTTCAGTTTTTCAAACATTTTATTTTAAAGCAAATTTTTGTTAAATATTATTTATATCCAACTCTATAACTCGCTTATGGTTGGTCCTACAAGAAAAATGCAAATAACTATTTTGTAGAATATTTTATCAGCTTTAATTTTGAAAGAAAGATAAAAATTCATAGGAGTAACTGTTATCGAGATATAAGCAAGAAACCAAAAAACTGTTACCTTAATAAAGCGCTTGCATATAAGCAGATTTAGTACTATTAGTATTATTATTATTAATGTTATTGTTATTAATATGACGACTAAAAACGATTCTGAAGACTTTGGTGACTTTTATGTCTTTTTCTTTTTTCTCTACTAAAGTGTTAGACACAATTAATTTAGTTTAATTTCAGTATTTCAAACATTTTATTTTTAAGCAAGTTTTTGTTAAATATTATTTATATCCAACTTTATAACTCGCTTATGGTTGGTCCTACAAGAAAAATGCAAATAACTGTTTTGTAGGAAATGTTATCAGCTTTAATTTTGAAAGAAAGATAAAAATTGATAGGAGTAACTGTTTTCGAGATATAAGCAAAAAACCAAAGTAAAAACTGTTACCGTTTCAGAACAAAAATGTAATTCAGTTTTCAATGTTTGAGACGAAGACGAAAATGCAGCATTTAAAATCGACTCTGAAGACTTCAGTGACTTATATGTCACCCCCTTTTTTTTTAATAAAGTATTGGACCTAATAAATTAAGTGTATTTTAAATCACAAGACATTTTCTGGTAAAGCACTTCTTTTTTAAATATTAATTATTTTCAATCTTATATCTCGCTTATGGTTAGTCCTACACAAAAAATGCAAATAACTATTTTGTAGGAAATTTTATCAGCTTGAATTTTAGTAAAAAGATAAAAATTGATAGGAGTAACTGTTTTCGAGATATGAGCAAGAAACCAAAACACTGTTACCTTAATTAAGCGTTTGCATATAAGCAAATTTAGTACTATTAGTATTATTATTATTAATGTTATTGTTATTAATATGACGATTAAAGACAACTTTGAAACCTTTAGTGACTTTTATGTCTTCTTCTTTTTCCTCTACTAAAGTGTTAGACACAATTAAATTAGTTTAATTTCAGTTTTTCAAACATTTTATTTTAAAGCAAATTTTTGTTAAATATTATTTATATCCAACTCTATAACTCGCTTATGGTTGGTCCTACAAGAAAAATGCAAATAACTATTTTGTAGGAAATTTTATCAGCTTTAATTTTGAAAGAAAGATAAAAATTGATAGGAGTAACTGTTTTCGAGATATAAGCAAAAAACCAATAAGAAAACTGTGACTGTTACTGAACAAAAATGTAATTCGGTTTTCAATGTTTGAGACGAAGACGAAACTGCAGCATTTAAAAACGACTCTGAAGACTTCAGTGACTTTTATGTCACTTCCTTTTTCTTCTAATAAAGTATTGGACCCAATAAATTAAGTGTATTTTAAATCACAAGACATTTTCTGTTAAAGCACTTTTTTTTTAAATATTAATTATTTTCAATCATATATCTCGCTTATGGTTAGTCCTACATGAAAAATGCAAATAACTATTTTGTAGGAAATTTTATCAGCTTGAATTTTAGTAAAAAGATAAAAATTGATAGGAGTAACTGTTTTCGAGACATAAGCAAGAAACCAAAACACTGTTACCTTAATTAAGCGTTTGCATATAAGCAAATTTAGTACTATTAGTATTATTATTATTAATGTTATTGTTATTAATATGACAACTAAAGACAACTCTGAAACCTTTAGTGACTTTTATGTCTTTTTCTTTTTCCTCTACTAAAGTGTTAGACTCAATTAATTTAGTTTAATTTCGGTTTTTCAAACATTTTATTTTAAAGCAAATTTTTGTTAAATATTATTAATATCCAACTCTATAACTCGCTTATGGTTGGTCCTACAAAAAAATGCAAATAACTATTTTGTAGGAAATTTTATTAGCTTTAATTTTGAAAAAAAGATAAAAATTGATAGGAGTAACTGTTTTCGAGATATAAGCAAGAAACCAAAAAAATGTTACGTTAATTAAGCGTTTGCATATAAGCAAATTTAGTACTATTAGTATTATTATTATTAATGTTATTGTTATTAATATGACGACTAAAGACGACTCTGAAACATTTAGTGACTTTTATGTCTTCTCCTTTTTCCTCTACTAAAGTGTTAGACACAATTAATTTAGTTTAATTCCGGTTTTTCAAGCATTTTATTTTAAAGCAAATTTTTGTTAAATATTATTTATATCCAACTCTATAACTCGTTTATGCTTGGTCCTACAAAAAAAATGTAAATAACTATTTTGTTGGAAATTTTATCAGCTTTAATTTTGAAAGAAAGATAAAATTTGATAGAAGTAACTGTTTTCGAGATATAAGCAAAAAACCAATAAGAAAACTGTAACTGTTACTGAACAAAAATGTAATGAAGTTTTCAATGTTTGAGACGAAGTCAAAAATGCACCATTTAAAAACGACTCTGAAGACTTCAGTGACTTTTATGTCACCTCCTTTTTCTTCTAATAAAGTATTGGACCCAAGAAATTAAGTGTATTTTAAATCACAAGACATTTTCTGTTAAAACACTTTTTTTTAATTAATAATTATTTTCAAACTTATATCTCGCTTATGGTTAGTTCTACATGAAAAATGCAAATAACTATTTTGTAGGAAATTTTATCACCTTTAATTTTGGTGAAAAATTAAAAATTGATAGGAGTAACTGTTTTCGAGATATAGGCAAAAAACAAAAAAACTGTTACCTTAATTAAGCGCTTGCATATAAGCAAATTTAGTACTATTAGTATTGTTATTATAAATGTTATTGTTATTAATATGACGACTAAAGACAACTTTAAGACTTTAGTGACTTTTATGTTTCCTCCTTTTTCCTCTACTAAATTGTTAGACACAATTAATTTAGTTTAATTTCGGTTTTTCAAACATTTTATTTTAAAGCAAATTTTTGTTAAATATTAAAAACTATAAAATGGCTTAGATTGCCTAAAAACACAGATCACACATGATCTTTTGCATAGAAATGAGAAAACGCTCATATAACACAAAATAAGCTTCATTTTGGCTTAGAAAACTAAGCTTACTTTTACTACTACTATTATTTATATTTTTATTATTATTATTATTATTACTATTATTTTTATTATTATTATTACTATTATTATTATTATTATTATTATTATTATTATTATTATTATTATTATTATTATTATTATTATTATTATTATTATTATTATTAAAGACCGATTATAACTTTTGTATAGTAAATGTTTTTATACCAGTTTTAAAATGAGTTATTAATTTTAGACAATTTCTTGCCTAAAAACACAGATCACAGATGATCTCTTGCATAGAAATGAGAAAACGCTCAGATAACACAAAATAAGCATCATTTTTGCTTAGAAAAACTAAGCTTTAATTTAGAAAGAAATTTATTATTATAAGTATTATTATCATTATTATTATTATTATTATTATTATTATTATTATTATTATTGTTTCTTTTATTACTATTATTATTATTATTATTATTATTATTATTATTATTATTATTATTATTATTAACTTTTGTATAGTAAATGTTTTTATACCAGTTTTAAAATGAGTTATTAATTTTATTCAATTTCTTGCCTAAAAACACAGATCACAGATGATCTCTTGCATAGAAATGAGAAAACGCTCATATAACACACAAAATAAGCATCATTTTTGCTTAGAAAAACTAAGCTTTAATTTAGAAAGAAATTCATTATTATAAGTATTATTATCATTATTATTATTATTATTATTATTATTATTATTATTATTATTATTATTATTATTACTATTATTATTATTATTATTATTATTATTACTATTATTATTATTATTATTGTTATTATTATTATTATTATTATTATTATTAACTTTTGTATAGTAAATGTTTTTATACCAGTTTTAAAATGAGTTATTAATTTTAGACAATTTCTTGCCTAAAAATACAGATCACAGATGATTTCTTGCATAGAAATGAGAAAGCGCTCATATAACACACAAAATAAGCTTCATTTTTGCTTAGAAAACTAAGCTTACTTTTATTTCTATTATTATTTTTATTATTATTATTATTATTATTATTATTATTATTATTATTATTGTTATTATTATTATTATTATTATTATTGTTATTATTATTATTATTATTAAAAACTTATATTAAACAGACAGAAAACGTCGTATTCTGACACAAAAAAACGAATTACGTTATAGACTTGACGAGAACGGCGTATCTCGGACTCTTATAGGACTCTTATAGGGTCAAAAATTATCAGTTTGAATTAAAACAAATTATTTTTGTTGACTCTCAGTCTGAATTGTTCATCAGTTCAAACAAAAACGGCTTACTTTAGACGATCTTTTGCTTTGAACAAGAAAACTTACATCGAACAGACTAAAAACGTATTAATCTGGCATAAAAGAGCAATTTATGTATCACTTTGGATAAAGGCAGCAAATCCTATTCGTTTCATTGCTTAAAATAGACAAAATTGTTAATAAATCTAACAAAAACGCTGTATTCTAGCACAAAATACTAATTACATTATAGTTTCGACGAGAATAGCTTATTTGGAATGATTCTATGCTTCCAAACGAGTAAATTTTTAATAAACAGATGCCAAACATCATGTTTTGTCCTATAAAGACATTTTATATTGCAGTTTGTATTAAAACAAAATATTTTCGTTGATTCTTTGTTAGAAGCAGCAAACCTAACATTAAAGAATCTGAAAACTTTGTATTCGGACACAAACCACCGAATTTTGATTCAGTTTAGACAAAAACGGTTGATTTTCGACAATATTTTGCTTTGAACAAGAAAGCTTATATCAAACTGACTAAAAACGTCTTATTTTAGCACAAAACAAAAGATTTGCGTTATAGTCTTAACGAGAGCTGTTAATTTCAAACGGTTCTATGCTTTGAAACGAGTAAACTTTCACTGTACAGAGGAAAAACATCTTATTTCGCCTTTTAAAAACGATTCATGCCACAGTTTGGATAAAAACCAATTATTTTCGTTAATTCATTGTTACAAACATGAAACCTTACATCAAAGTAACTGAAAACCCCTTATTCAGGTACAGAAATTCGAATTACGTTTCAGTCTGAACAAAAACTGCTTACTTTAGACGATCCTTTGTTTTGAATACAAAAACTTACATTAAAAAGATTAAAAACGTCTTATTCTGGCTGAAAACTGCAAATTATATATTACTCTAGATAAAAGCAATTTATCCTGATTACTCCTTTACTTAGAATAGAGTAAACTTGTATAAAACTTAATAAAAACTTTAAATTTCGTCTCAAAGAAATAATTTACGTTATAGTTTTGACCAGCACTGTTTATTTCAAACGATTTTATGATTCGAAACTAATGAACTTTTATGGGGCAGATGCAAAACCACATATTACAATATAAAGCGTTGTTTTAAAGCAAATGATTACCTTTTGCAACAAGAAATTTCACGTCAAAGAAACTGAAAACATCGTATCCATGCACAAATATCGAATTACGTATCAGTTTAGGCAAATACAGCTTATTTTAAACGATTCCTTGCTATAAACAAGAAAAATTTTATCAAACATATTGAAAATGTCTTATTCTCGAAAATAAGAGCAAATAATGTATCAGTTTTAACAAAAGCGGATTACTCTGTTTGATTCTATGCTTAGAGTAGAGTAAACTACTATAAAACGTAATGAAAACTCTATATTCAAGCTCAAAAGAACAAATTACGTTATAGTTTTGACAAAAAAAAATTATTTCGGACGACTACATATTTCGAAGTAAGCAAACTTTAATTGAACAAGTGCAAAAGCTAATACTTTGCTTTAAAATAACGATTTATGTGGTAATATGGTATTTTGCATCTGTCCTATAAAAGTTTACTCGTTTCGCTCCATTGAATCATTCGAAATAAATTATTTTGACACAACAACGAAAATAATTTTTTTGTTTAAACTGTAACATGTCGTTTTTATAAAACGAACTAAGACGTTTGGCATCTGTTTAGTGAAAGTTTTCTCGTTTGGGTGCATAAAATCGTTTGAAATTAACAGTTCTGGTCAAAACTATAACGTAAATTATTTCTTTGAGACGAAATTTAAAGTTTTCATTAAGTTTTATACAAGTTTGCTCTATTCTAAGCAAAGGAGTAATCAGGATAAACTGCTTTTATCCAAAGTAATACATAATTTGCAGTTTTGAGCCAGAATAAGACGTTTTTAATCTTTTTAATGTAAGTTTTCGTGTTCAAAAGAAAGAATCGTCTAAAATAAGCAATTTGTGTTCAGACTGAAACGTAATTTGATTTTCTGGGCCTGAATAAGAGGTTTTCAGTTTCTTTGATGTAAGGTTTCTTGTTTGTAACAATGAATAAACGAAAATCATTGGTTTTAATCCAAACTGTGACATAAATCGTTTTTTAAAGGCGAAATCAGACGTTTTGCCTCTGTTCAGTGAAAGTATACTGGTTTCAAAGCATAGAATCGTTTGAAATTAACAGTTCTCGTCAAGACTATAACGCAAATCTTTAAAGTGATACAAAGAAATAATTTACGTAATAGTTTTGACCAGAACTGTTAATTTCAAACGATTTTATGCCCCCAAACGAGAAAACTTTCACTAAGCAGATGCCAAACGTCTTAGTTCGTTTTATAAAAGCGACTTATGTTACAGTTTAAACAAAAACAAATTATTTGTGTTGTTGTGTCAAAATAATTTATTTCTAATGATTCAATGGAGCGAAACGGGTAAACTTTTATAGGACAGATGCAAAATACCATATTACCACATAAATCATTATTTTAAAGCAAAGTATTAGCTTTTGCACATGTTCAATTAAAGTTTGCTTACTTCGAAGTATGTAATCGTCCGAAATATTTTTTTTTGTCAAAACTATAACGTAATTTGTTCTTTTGAGCTTGAATATAGAGTTTTCATTACGTTTTATAGTAGTTTACTCTACTCTAAGCATAGAATCAAACAGAGTAATCCGCTTTTGTTAAAACTGATACATAATTTGCTCTTATTTTCGAGAATAAGACGTTTTCAATATGCTTGATAAAATTTTTCTTGTTTATAGCAAGGAATCGTTTAAAATAAGCTGTATTTGCCTAAACTGATACGTAATTAGATATTTATGTATGGATACGAAGTTTTCAGTTTCTTTGACGTGAAATTTCTTGTTGCAAAAGGTAATACTTTGCTTTAAAACAACGCTTTATATGGTAATATGTGGTTTTGCATCTGCCCCATAAAAGTTCATTAGTTTCGAATCATAATTTCGATTGAAATAAACAGTGCTGGTCAAAACTATAACGTAAATTATTTCTTTGAGACGAAATTTAAAGTTTTCATTAAGTTTTATACAAGTTTACTCTATTCTAAGTAAAGGAGTAATCAGGATAAATTGCTTTTATCTAGAGTAATATATAATTTGCAGTTTTCAGCCAGAATAAGACGTTTTTAATCTTTTTAATGTAAGTTTTCGTGTTCAAAACAAAGGATCGTCTAAAATAAGCAGTTTTTGTCCAGACTGAAACGTAATTCGAATTTCTGTGCCTAAATAAGGGGTTTTCAGTTTCTTTGATGTAAGGTTTCTTGTTTGTAACAATGAATTAACAAAAATAATTGGTTTTTATCCAAACTGTAGCATGAATCAGCTTTAAGACTATAACGCAAATCTTTTGATTTGTGCTAAAATAAGACGTTTTTAGTCAGTTTGATATAAGCTTTCTTGTTCAAAGCAAAATATTGTCGAAAATCAACCGTTTTTGTCTAAACTGAAACAAAATTCGGTGGTTTGTGTCCGAATACAAAGTTTTCAGATTCTTTAATGTTAGGTTTGCTGCTTCTAACAAAGAATCAACGAAAATATTTTGTTTTAATACAAACTGCAATATAAAATGTCTTTATAGGACAAAACATGATGTTTGGCATCTGTTTATTAAAAATTTACTCGTTTGGAAGCATAGAATCATTCCAAATAAGCTATTCTCGTCGAAACTATAATGTAATTAGTATTTTGTGCTAGAATACAGCGTTTTTGTTAGATTTATTAACAATTTTGTCTATTTTAAGCAATGAAACGAATAGGATTAGCTGCCTTTATCCAAAGTGATACATAAATTGCTCTTTTATGCCAGATTAATACGTTTTTAGTCTGTTCGATGTAAGTTTTCTTGTTCAAAGCAAAAGATCGTCTAAAGTAAGCCGTTTTTGTTTGAACTGATGAACAATTCAGACTGAGAGTCAACAAAAATAATTTGTTTTAATCCAAACTGATTATTTTTGACCCTATAAGAGTCCTATAAGAGTCCGAGATACGCCGTTCTCGTCAAGTCTATAACGTAATTCGTTTTTTTGTGTCAGAATACGACGTTTTCTGTCTGTTTAATATAAGTTTTTAATAATAATAATAATAATAACAATAATAATAATAATAATAATAATAATAATAATAATAACAATAATAATAATAATAATAATAATAATAATAATAATAATAATAATAATAATAATAATAATAATAATAATAATAATAATAAAAATAATAATAGAAATAAAAGTAAGCTTAGTTTTCTAAGCAAAAATGAAGCTTATTTTGTGTGTTATATGAGCGCTTTCTCATTTCTATGCAAGAAATCATCTGTGATCTGTATTTTTAGGCAAGAAATTGTCTAAAATTAATATCTCATTTTAAAACTGGTATAAAAACATTTACTATACAAAAGTTAATAATAATAATAATTATAATAATAATAATAATAATAATAATAATAATAATAATAAAAATAATAATAGTAATAATAATAATAATAATAGTAATAATAATAATAATAATAATAATAATAATAATAATAATAATAATAATAATAATAATAATAATACTTATAATAATGAATTTCTTTCTAAATTAAAGCTTAGTTTTTCTAAGCAAAAATGATGCTTATTTTGTGTGTTATATGAGCGTTTTCTCATTTCTATGCAAGAGATCATCTGTGATCTGTGTTTTTAGGCAAGAAATTGAATAAAAATAATAACTCATTTTAAAACTGGTATAAAAACATTTACTATACAAAAGTTAATAATAATAATAATAATAATAATAATAATAATAATAATAATAATAATAATAATAATAATAATAATAACTATAATAGTAATAAAAGAAACAATAATAATAATAATAATAATAATAATAATGATAATAATACTTATAATAATAAATTTCTTTCTAAATTAAAGCTTAGTTTTTCTAAGCAAAAATGATGCTTATTTTGTGTTATCTGAGCGTTTTCTCATTTCTATGCAAGAGATCATCTGTGATCTGTGTTTTTAGGCAAGAAATTGTCTAAAATTAATAACTCATTTTAAAACTGGTATAAAAACATTTACTATACAAAAGTTATAATCGGTCTTTAATAATAATAATATTAATAATAATAATAATAATAATAATAATAATAATAATAATAATAATAATAATAATAATAATAATAATAGTAATAATAATAATAAAAATAATAGTAATAATAATAATAATAATAAAAATAAAAATAATAGTAGTAGTAAAAGTAAGCTTAGTTTTCTAAGCCAAAATGAAGCTTATTTTGTGTTATATGAGCGTTTTCTCATTTCTATGCAAAAGATTATGTGTGATCTGTGTTTTAAGTTGTGTCAGAATACGACGTTTTCTGTCTGTTTAATATAAGTTTTTAATAATAATAATAATAATAATAATAATAATAATAATAATAATAATAATAATAATAATAATAATAATAATAACAATAATAATAATAATAATAATAATAATAATAATAGTAATAGTAACAAAAGTAATAATAATAATAATACTTTTAAAAAGGAAAAATGGAGCTTATTTTGTGTGTTACATGAGCGTTTTCTCATTTTTATGCAAAAGATCATGTGTGATCTGTGTTTTTAGGCAATCTAAGCCATTTTATAGTTTTTAATATTTAACAAAAATTTGCTTTAAAATAAAATGTTTGAAAAACCGAAATTAAACTAAATTAATTGTGTCTAACACTTTAGTAGAGGAAAAAGGAGGAGACATAAAAGTCACTAAAGTCTTAAAGTTGTCTTTAGTCGTCATATTAATAACAATAACATTTATAATAACAATACTAGTAGTACTAAATTTGCTTATATGCAAGCGCTTAATTAAGGTAACAGTTTTTTTGTTTTTTGCCTATATCTCGAAAACAGTTACTCCTATCAATTTTTACTTTTTCACCAAAATTAAAGGTGATAAAATTTCCTACAAAATAGTTATTTGCATTTTTCATGTAGAACTAACCATAAGCGAGATATAAGTTTGAAAATAATTATTAATTAAAAAAAAGTGTTTTAACAGAAAATGTCTTGTGATTTAAAATACACTTAATTTGTTGGGTCCAATACTTTATTAGAAGAAAAAGGAGGTGACATAAAAGTCACTGAAGTCTTCAGAGTCGTTTTTAAATGCTGCATTTTTGACTTCGTCTCAAACATTGAAAACTGAATTACATTTTTGTTCAGTAACAGTTACAGTTTTCTTATTGGTTTTTTGCTTATATCTCGAAAACAGTTACTCCTATCAAATTTTATCTTTCTTTCAAAATTAAAGCTGATAAAATTTCCAACAAAATAGTTATTTACATTTTTCTTGTAGGACCAAGCATAAACGAGTTATAGAGTTGGATATAAATAATATTTAACAAAAATTTGCTTTAAAATAAAATGCTTGAAAAACCAGAATTAAACTAAATTAATTGTGTCTAACACTTTAGTAGAGGAAAAAGGAGAAGACATAAAAGTCACTAAATGTTTCAGAGTCGTCTTTAGTCGTCATATTAATAACAATAACATTAATAATAATAATACTAATAGTACTAAATTTGCTTATATGCAAACGCTTAATTAACGTAACATTTTTTTGGTTTCTTGCTTATATCTCGAAAACAGTTACTCCTATCAATTTTTATCTTTTTTTCAAAATTAAAGCTAATAAAATTTCCTACAAAATAGTTATTTGCATTTTTTTGTAGGACCAACCATAAGCGAGTTATAGAGTTGGATATAAATAATATTTAACAAAAATTTGCTTTAAAATAAAATGTTTGAAAAACCGAAATTAAACTAAATTAATTGAGTCTAACACTTTAGTAGAGGAAAAAGAAAAAGACATAAAAGTCACTAAAGATTTCAGAGTTGTCTTTAGTTGTCATATTAATAACAATAACATTAATAATAATAATACTAATAGTACTAAATTTGCTTATATGCAAACGCTTAATTAAGGTAACAGTGTTTTGGTTTCTTGCTTATATCTCGAAAACAGTTACTCCTATCAATTTTTATCTTTTTACTAAAATTCAAGCTGATAAAATTTCCTACAAAATAGTTATTTGCATTTTTCATGTAGGACTAACCATAAGCGAGATATATGATTGAAAATAATTATTATTTAAAAAAAAAGTGCTTTAACAGAAAATGTCTTGTGATTTAAAATACACTTAATTTATTGGGTCCAATACTTTATTAGAAGAAAAAGGAAGTGACATAAAAGTCACTGAAGTCTTCAGAGTCGTTTTTAAATGCTGCAGTTTCGTATTCGTCTCAAACATTGAAAACTGAATTACATTTTTGTTCAGTAACAGTCACAGTTTTCTTATTGGTTTTTTGCTTATATCTCGAAAACAGTTCTCCTATCAATTTTTATCTTTCTGTCAAAATTAAAGCTGATAAAATTTCCTACAAAATAGTTATTTGCTTTTTTTTTGTAGGACCAACCATAAGCGAGTTATAGAGTTGGATATAAATAATATTTAACAAAAATTTGCTTTAAAATAAAATGTTTGAAAAACTGAAATTAAACTAATTTAATTGTGTCTAACACTTTAGTAGAGGAAAAAGAAGAAGACATAAAAGTCACTAAAGGTTTCAAAGTTGTCTTTAATCGTCATATTAATAACAATAACATTAATAATAATAATACTAATAGTACTAAATTTGCTTATATGCAAACGCTTAATTAAGGTAACAGTGTTTTGGTTTCTTGCTCATATCTCGAAAACAGTTACTCCTATCAATTTTTATCTTTTTACTAAAATTCAAGCTGATAAAATTTCCTACAAAATAGTTATTTGCATTTTTTATGTAGGACTAACCATAAGCGAGATATAAGATTGAAAATAATTAATATTTAAAAAAGAAGTGCTTTAACAGAAAATGTCTTGTGATTTAAAATACACTTAATTTATTAGGTCCAATACTTTATTAAAAAAAAAAAGGGGGTGACATATAAGTCACTGAAATCTTCAAAGTCGATTTTAAATGCTGCATTTTCGTCTTCGTCTCAAACATTGAAAACTGAATTACATTTTTGTTCTGAAACGGTAACAGTTTTTACTTTGGTTTTTTGCTTATATCTCGAAAACAGTTACTCCTATCAATTTTTATCTTTCTTTCAAAATTAAAGCTGATAACATTTCCTACAAAATAGTTATTTGCATTTTTCTTGTAGGACCAACCATAAGCGAGTTATAAAGTTGGATATAAATAATATTTAACAAAAACTTGCTTAAAAATAAAATGTTTGAAATACTGAAATTAAACTAAATTAATTGTGTTTAACACTTTAGTAGAGAAAAAAGAAAAAGTCATAAAAGTCACCAAAGTCTTCAGAATCGTTTTTAGTCGTCATATTAATAACAATAACATTAATAATAATAATACTAATAGTACTAAATCTGCTTATATGCAAGCGCTTTATTAAGGTAACAGTTTTTTGGTTTCTTGCTTATATCTCGAAAACAGTTACTCCTATGAATTTTTGTCTTTCTTTCAAAAATAAAGCTGATAAAATATTCTACAAAATAGTTATTTGCATTTTTCTTGTAGGACCAACCATAAGCGAGTTATAGAGTTGGATATAAATAATATTTAACAAAAATTTGCTTTAAAATAAAATGTTTGAAAAACTGAAATTAAACTAATTTAACTGTGTCTAACACTTTAGTAGAGAAAAAAGGAAAAGACATAACAGTCACTAAAGGTTTCAGAGTTGTCTTTAGTTGTCATATTAATAACAATAACATTAATAATAATAATACTAATAGTACTAAATTTGCTTATATGCAAACGCTTAATTAAGGTAACAGTGTTTTGGTTTCTTGCTTATATCTCGAAAACAGTTACTCCTATCAATTTTTATCTTTTTACTAAAATTCAAGCTGAAAAAATTTCCTACAAAATAGTTATTTGCATTTTTCATGTAGGACTAACCATAAGCGAGATATATGATTGAAAATAATTAATATTTAAAAAAAAATTGCTTTAACAGAAAATGTCTTGTGATTTAAAATACACTTAATTTATTGGGTCCAATACTTTATTAGAAGAAAAAGGAAGTGACATAAAAGTCACTGAAGTCTTCAGAGTCGTTTTTAAATGCTGCAGTTTCGTATTCGTCTCAAACATTGAAAACTGAATTACATTTTTGTTCAGTAACAGTCACAGTTTTCTTATTGGTTTTTTGCTTATATCTCGAAAACAGTTCTCCTATCAATTTTTATCTTTCTGTCAAAATTAAAGCTGATAAAATTTCCTACAAAATAGTTATTTGCATTTTTTTGTAGGACCAACCATAAGCGAGTTATAGAGTTGGATATAAATAATATTTAACAAAAATTTGCTTTAAAATAAAATGTTTGAAAAACCGAAATTAAACTAAATTAATTGAGTCTAACACTTTAGTAGAGGAAAAAGAAAAAGACATAAAAGTCACTAAAGGTTTCAGAGTTGTCTTTAGTTGTCATATTAATAACAATAACATTAATAATAATAATACTAATAGTACTAAATTTGCTTATATGCAAACGCTTAATTAAGGTAACAGTGTTTTGGTTTCTTGCTTATATCTCGAAAACAGTTACTCCTATCAATTTTTATCTTTTTACTAAAATTCAAGCTGATAAAATTTCCTACAAAATAGTTATTTGCATTTTCATGTAGGACTAACCATAAGCGAGATATATGATTGAAAATAATTATTATTTAAAAAAAAAGTGCTTTAACAGAAAATGTCTTGTGATTTAAAATACACTTAATTTATTGGGTCCAATACTTTATTAGAAGAAAAAGGAAGTGACATAAAAGTCACTGAAGTCTTCAGAGTCGTTTTTAAATGCTGCAGTTTCGTATTCGTCTCAAACATTGAAAACTGAATTACATTTTTGTTCAGTAACAGTCACAGTTTTCTTATTGGTTTTTTGCTTATATCTCGAAAACAGTTCTCCTATCAATTTTTATCTTTCTGTCAAAATTAAAGCTGATAAAATTTCCTACAAAATAGTTATTTGCTTTTTTTTTGTAGGACCAACCATAAGCGAGTTATAGAGTTGGATATAAATAATATTTAACAAAAATTTGCTTTAAAATAAAATGTTTGAAAAACTGAAATTAAACTAATTTAATTGTGTCTAACACTTTAGTAGAGGAAAAAGAAGAAGACATAAAAGTCACTAAAGGTTTCAAAGTTGTCTTTAATCGTCATATTAATAACAATAACATTAATAATAATAATACTAATAGTACTAAATTTGCTTATATTCAAACGCTTAATTAAGGTAACAGTGTTTTGGTTTCTTGCTCATATCTCGAAAACAGTTACTCCTATCAATTTTTATCTTTTTACTAAAATTCAAGCTGATAAAATTTCCTACAAAATAGTTATTTGCATTTTTTATGTAGGACTAACCATAAGCGAGATATAAGATTGAAAATAATTAATATTTAAAAAAGAAGTGCTTTAACAGAAAATGTCTTGTGATTTAAAATACACTTAATTTATTAGGTCCAATACTTTATTAAAAAAAAAAAGGGGGTGACATATAAGTCACTGAAATCTTCAAAGTCGATTTTAAATGCTGCATTTTCGTCTTCGTCTCAA
Source organism: Tribolium castaneum (assembly GCF_031307605.1). Classification (NCBI taxonomy): domain Eukaryota; kingdom Metazoa; phylum Arthropoda; class Insecta; order Coleoptera; family Tenebrionidae; genus Tribolium; species Tribolium castaneum. The sequence continues at coordinate 5,202,215 of NC_087396.1, read as the reverse complement.
ACATTGAAAACTGAATTACATTTTTGTTCTGAAACGGTAACAGTTTTTACTTTGGTTTTTTGCTTATATCTCGAAAACAGTTACTCCTATCAATTTTTATCTTTCTTTCAAAATTAAAGCTGATAACATTTCCTACAAAATAGTTATTTGCATTTTTCTTGTAGGACCAACCATAAGCGAGTTATAAAGTTGGATATAAATAATATTTAACAAAAACTTGCTTAAAAATAAAATGTTTGAAATACTGAAATTAAACTAAATTAATTGTGTTTAACACTTTAGTAGAGAAAAAAGAAAAAGTCATAAAAGTCACCAAAGTCTTCAGAATCGTTTTTAGTCGTCATATTAATAACAATAACATTAATAATAATAATACTAATAGTACTAAATCTGCTTATATGCAAGCGCTTTATTAAGGTAACAGTTTTTTGGTTTCTTGCTTATATCTCGAAAACAGTTACTCCTATGAATTTTTGTCTTTCTTTCAAAAATAAAGCTGATAAAATATTCTACAAAATAGTTATTTGCATTTTTCTTGTAGGACCAACCATAAGCGAGTTATAGAGTTGGATATAAATAATATTTAACAAAAATTTGCTTTAAAATAAAATGTTTGAAAAACTGAAATTAAACTAATTTAACTGTGTCTAACACTTTAGTAGAGAAAAAAGGAAAAGACATAACAGTCACTAAAGGTTTCAGAGTTGTCTTTAGTTGTCATATTAATAACAATAACATTAATAATAATAATACTAATAGTACTAAATTTGCTTATATGCAAACGCTTAATTAAGGTAACAGTGTTTTGGTTTCTTGCTTATATCTCGAAAACAGTTACTCCTATCAATTTTTATCTTTTTACTAAAATTCAAGCTGATAAAATTTCCTACAAAATAGTTATTTGCATTTTTCATGTAGGACTAACCATAAGCGAGATATATGATTGAAAATAATTAATATTTAAAAAAAAATTGCTTTAACAGAAAATGTCTTGTGATTTAAAATACACTTAATTTATTGGGTCCAATACTTTATTAGAAGAAAAAGGAAGTGACATAAAAGTCACTGAAGTCTTCAGAGTCGTTTTTAAATGCTGCAGTTTCGTATTCGTCTCAAACATTGAAAACTGAATTACATTTTTGTTCAGTAACAGTCACAGTTTTCTTATTGGTTTTTTGCTTATATCTCGAAAACAGTTCTCCTATCAATTTTTATCTTTCTGTCAAAATTAAAGCTGATAAAATTTCCTACAAAATAGTTATTTGCATTTTTCTTGTAGGACCAACCATAAGCGAGTTATAGAGTTGGATATAAATAATATTTAACAAAAATTTGCTTTAAAATAAAATGTTTGAAAAACTGAAATTAAACTAATTTAATTGTGTCTAACACTTTAGTAGAGGAAAAAAAAGAAGACATAAAAGTCACTAAAGGTTTCAGAGTTGTCTTTAGTTGTCATATTAATAACAATAACATTAATAATAATAATACTAATAGTACTAAATTTGCTTATATGTAAACGCTTAATTAAGGTAACAGTGTTTTGGTTTCTTGCTTATATCTCGAAAACAGTTACTCCTATCAATTTTTATCTTTTTACTAAAATTCAAGCTGATAAAATTTCCTACAAAATAGTTATTTGCATTTTTCATGTAGGACTAACCATAAGCGAGATATATGATTGAAAATAATTAATATTTAAAAAAAAAGTGCTTTAACAGAAAATGTCTTGTGATTTGAAATACACTTAATTTATTGGGTCCAATACTTTATTAGAAGAAAAAGGAAGTGACATAAAAGTCACTGAAGTCTTCAGAGTCGTTTTTAAATGCTGCAGTTTCGTCTTCGTCTCAAACATTGAAAACCGAATTACATTTTTGTTCAGTAACAGTCACAGTTTTCTTATTGGTTTTTTGCTTATATCTCGAAAACAGTTACTCCTATCAATTTTTATCTTTTTTTCAAAATTAAAGCTGATAAAATTTCCTACAAAATAGTTATTTGCATTTTTCTTGTAGGACCAACCATAAGCGAGTTATAGAGTTGGATATAAATAATATTTAACAAAAATTTGCTTTAAAATAAAATGTTTGAAAAACTGAAATTAAACTAATTTAATTGTGTCTAACACTTTAGTAAAGGAAAAAGAAGAAGACATAAAAGTCACTAAAGGTTTCAAAGTTGTCTTTAATCGTCATATTAATAACAATAACATTAATAATAATAATACTAATAGTACTAAATTTGCTTATATGCAAACGCTTAATTAAAGTAACAGTGTTTTGGTTTCTTGCTCATATCTCAAAAACAGTTACTCCTATCAATTTTTATCTTTTTACTAAAATTTAAGCTGATAAAATTTCCTACAAAATAGTTATTTGCATTTTTTATGTAGGACTAACCATAAGCGAGATATAAGATTGAAAATAATTAGTATTTAAAAAAGAAGTGCTTTAACAGTAAATGTCTTGTGATTTAAAATACACTTAATTTATTAGGTCCAATACTTTATTAGAAAAAAAAGGGAGTGACATATAAGTCACTGAAGTCTTCAGAGTCGATTTTAAATGCTGCATTTTCGTCTTCGTCTCAAACATTGAATACTGAATTACATTTTTGTTCTGAAACGGTAACAGTTTTTACTTTGGTTTTTTGCTTATATCTCGAAAACAGTTACGCCTATCAATTTTTATCTTTCTTTCAAAATTAAAGCTGATAACATTTCCTACAAAATAGTTATTTGCATTTTTCTTGTAGGACCAACCATAAGCGAGTTATAAAGTTGGATATAAATAATATTTAACAAAAACTTGCTTAAAAATAAAATGTTTGAAATACTGAAATTAAACTAAATTAATTGTGTCTAACACTTTAGTAGAGAAAAAAGAAAAAGACATAAAAGTCACCAAAGTCTTTAAAATCGTTTTTAGTCGTCATATTAATAACAATAACATTAATAATAATAATACTAATAGTACTAAATCTGCTTATATGCAAGCGCTTTATTAAGGTAACAGTTTTTTGGTTTCTTGCTTATATCTCGAAAACAGTTACTCCTATAAATTTTTGTCTTTCTTTCAAAATTAAAGCTGATAAAATATTCTACAAAATAGTTATTTGCATTTTTCTTGTAGGACCAACCATAAGCGAGTTATAGAGTTGGATATAAATAATACATAACAAAAATTTGCTTTAAAATAAAATGTTTGAAAAACTGAAATTAAACTAATTTAACTGTGTCTAACACTTTAGTAGAGGAAAAAGGAAAAGACATAAAAGTCACTAAAGGTTTCGGAGTTGTCTTTAGTTGTCATATTAATAACAATAACATTAATAATAATAATACTAATAGTACTAAATTTGCTTATATGCAAACGCTCAATTAAGGTAACAGTGTTTTGGTTTCTTGCTTATATCTCGAAAACAGTTACTACAATCAATTTTTATCTTTTTACTAAAATTCAAGCTGATAAAATTTCCTACAAAATAGTTATTTGCATTTTTCATGTAGGACTAACCATAAGCGAGATATAAGTTTGAAAATAATTAATATTTAAAAAAAAGTGCTTTAACAGAAAATGTCTTGTGATTTAAAATACACTTAATTTATTAGGTCCAATACTTTATTAGAAGAAAAAGGGGGTGACATATAAGTCACTGAAGTCTTCAGAGTCGATTGTAAATGCTGCATTTTCGTCTTCGTCTCAAACATTGAAAACTGAATTACATTTTTGTTCTGAAACGGTAACAGTTTTCACTTTGGTTTTTTGCTTATATCTCGAAAACAATTACTCCTATCAGTTTTTATTTTTTTTTCAAAATAAAGCTGATAAAATTTCCTACAAAATAGTTATTTGCATTTTTCTTGTAGGACCAACCATAAGCGAGTTATAAAGTTGGATATAAATAATATTTAACAAAAACTTGCTTAAAAATTAAATGTTTGAAATACTGAAATTAAACTAAATTAATTGTGTCTAACACTTTAGTAGAGAAAAAAGAAAAAGACATAAAAGTCACCAAAGTCTTCAGAATCGTTTTTAGTCGTCATATTAATAACAATAACATTAATAATAATAATACTAATAGTACTAAATTTGCATACATGCAAACGCTTAATTCAGGTAACAATTTTTTGGTTTCTTGCTTATATCTCGAAAACAGTTACTCCTATCAATTTTTATCTTTTTACTAAAATTAAAGCTGATCAAATTTCCTACAAAATAGTTAATTGCATTTTTAATGTAGGACTAACCATAAGCGAGATATAAGTTTGAAAATAATTAAAATTTAAAAAAAGTGCTTCAACAGAAAATGTCTTGTGATTTAAAATACACTTAATTTATTGGGTCCAATACTTTATTAGAAGAAAAAAGAGGTGACAGAAAGGTCACTGAAGTCTTTAGAGTCGTTTGTAAATGCTGCATTTTCGTCTTCGTCTCAAACATTGAAAACTGAATTACATTTTTGTTCAGTAACTGTTACAGTTTTCTTATTGGTTTTTTGCTTATATCTCGAAAACAGTTACTCCTATCAATTTTTATCTTTTTTTTAAAATTAAAGCTGATAAAATTTCCTACAAAATAGTTATTTGCATTTTTCTTGTAGGACCAACCATAAGCGAGTTATAAAGTTGGATATAAATAATATTTAACAAAAACTTGCTTAAAAATTAAATGTTTGAAATACTGAAATTAAACTAAATTAATTGTGTCTAACACTTTAGTAAAGAAAAAAGAAAAAGACATAAAAGTCACCAAAGTCTTCAGAATCGTTTTTAGTCGTCATATTAATAACAATAACATTAATAATAATAATACTAATAGTACTAAATTTGCTTACATGCAAACGCTTAATTCAGGTAACAATTTTTTGGTTTCTTGCTTATATCTCGAAAACAGTTACTCCTATCAATTTTTATCTTTTTACTAAAATTAAAGCTGATAAAATTTCCTACAAAATAGTTAATTGCATTTTTAATGTAGGACTAACCATAAGCGAGATATAAGTTTGAAAATAATTAAAATTTAAAAAAAAGTGCTTCAACAGAAAATGTCTTGTGATTTAAAATACACTTAATTTATTGGGTCCAATACTTTATTAGAAGAAAAAAGAGGTGACAGAAAGGTCACTGAAGTCTTCAGAGTCGATTTTAAATGCTGCATTTTCGTCTTCGTCTCAAACATTGAATACTGAATTACATTTTTGTTCTGAAACGGTAACAGTTTTTACTTTGGTTTTTTGCTTATATCTCGAAAACAGTTACTCCTATCAATTTTTATCTTTCTTTCAAAATTAAAGCTGATAACATTTCCTACAAAATAGTTATTTGCATTTTTCTTGTAGGACCAACCATAAGCGAGTTATAAAGTTGGATATAAATAATATTTAACAAAAACTTGCTTAAAAATAAAATGTTTGAAATACTGAAATTACACTAAATTAATTGTGTCTAACACTTTAGTAGAGAAAAAAGAAAAAGACATAAAAGTCACCAAAGTCTTCAGAATCGTTTTTAGTCGTCATATTAATAACAATAACATTAATAATAATAATACTAATAGTACTAAATTTGCTTATATGCAAACGCTTAATTAAGATAACAGTGTTTTGGTTTCTTGCTCATATCTCGAAAACAGTTACTCCTATCAATTTTTACCTTTTTACTAAAATTCAAGCTGATAAAATTTCCTACAAAATAGTTATTTGCATTTTTCTTGTAGGACCAACCATAAGCGAGTTATAAAGTTGGATATAAATAATATTTAACAAAAACTTGCTTAAAAATTAAATATTTGAAATACTGAAATTAAACTAAATTAATTGTGTCTAACACTTTAGTAGAGAAAAAAAAAAGACATAAAAGTTACCAAAGTCTTCAGAATCGTTTTTAGTCGTCATATTAATAACAATAACATTAATAATAATAATACTAATAATAATAATAATAATACTATATAATAATACTACTAATATTAATAATAATAATACTATTAGTATTATTATTATTAATGTTATTGTTATTAATATGACGACTAAAAACGATTCTGAAGACTTTGGTAACTTTTATGTCTTTTTCTTTTTTCTCTATTAAAGTGTTAGACACAATTAATTTAGTTTTATTTCAGTATTTCAAACATTTAATTTTTAAGCAAGTTTTTGTTAAATATTATTTATATCCAACTTTATAACTCGCTGATGGTTGGTCCTACAAGAAAAATGCAAATAACTATTTTGTAGGAAATTTTATCAGCTTTATTTTGAAAAAAAGATAAAAACTAATAGGAGTAATTGTTTTCGAGATATAAGCAAAAAACCAAAGTGAAAACTGTTGCCGTTTCAGAACAAAAATGTAATTCAGTTTTCAATGTTTGAGACGAAGACGAAAATGCAGCATTTACAATCGACTCTGAAGACTTCAGTGACTTATATGTCACCCCCTTTTTCTTCTAATAAAGTATTGGACATAATAAATTAAGTGTATTTTAAATCACAAGACATTTTCTGTTAAAGCACTTTTTTTTTAAATATTAATTATTTTCAAACTTATATCTCGCTTATGGTTAGTCCTACATAAAAAATGCAAATAACTATTTTGTAGGAAATTTTATCAGCTTGAATTTTAGTAAAAAGATAAAAATTGATAGGAGTAACTGTTTTCGAGATATAAGCAAGAAACCAAAACACTGTTACCTTAATTAAGCGTTTGCATATAAGCAAATTTTGTACTATTAGTATTATTATTATTAATGTTATTGTTATTAATATGACAACTAAAGACAACTCTGAAACCTTTAGTGACTTTTATGTCTTTTCCTTTTTCCTCTACTAAAGTGTTAGACACAGTTAAATTAGTTTAATTTCAGTTTTTCAAACATTTTATTTTAAAGCAAATTTTTGTTATATATTATTTATATCCAACTCTATAACTCGCTTATGGTTGGTCCTACAAGAAAAATGCAAATAACTATTTTGTAGAATATTTTATCAGCTTTAATTTTGAAAGAAAGACAAAAATTCATAGGAGTAACTGTTTTCGAGATATAAGCAAGAAACCAAAAAACTGTTACCTTAATAAAGCGCTTGCATATAAGCAGATTTAGTACTGTTAGTATTATTATTATTAATGTTATTGTTATTAATATGACGACTAAAAACGATTCTGAAGACTTTGGTGACTTTTATGTCTTTTTCTTTTTTCTCTACTAAAGTGTTAGACACAATTAATTTAGTTTAATTTCAGTATTTCAAACATTTTATTTTTAAGCAAGTTTTTGTTAAATATTATTTATATCCAACTTTATAACTCGCTTATGGTTGGTCCTCCAAGAAAAATGCAAATAACTATTTTGTAGGAAATGTTATCAGCTTTAATTTTGAAAGAAAGATAAAAATTGATAGGAGTAACTGTTTTCGAGATATAAGCAAAAAACCAAAGTAAAAACTGTTACCGTTTCAGAACAAAAATGTAATTTAGTTTTCAATGTTTGAGACGAAGACGAAAATGCAGCATTTAAAATCGACTCTGAAGACTTCAGTGACTTATATGTCACCCCCTTTTTCTTCTAATAAAGTATTGGACCTAATAAATTAAGTGTATTTTAAATCACAAGACATTTTCTGTTAAAGCACTTCTTTTTTAAATATTAATTATTTTCAATCTTATATCTCGCTTATGGTTAGTCCTACATAAAAAATGCAAATAACTATTTTGTAGGAAATTTTATCAGCTTGAATTTTAGTAAAAAGATAAAAATTGATAAGAGTAACTGTTTTCGAGATATGAGCAAGAAACCAAAACACTGTTACCTTAATTAAGCGTTTGCATATAAGCAAATTTAGTTATATTAGTATTATTATTATTAATGTTATTGTTATTAATATGACGATTAAAGACAACTTTGAAACCTTTAGTGACTTTTATGTCGTCTTCTTTTTCCTCTACTAAAGTGTTAGACACAATTAAATTAGTTTAATTTCAGTTTTTCAAACATTTTATTTTAAAGCAAATTTTTGTTAAATATTATTTATATCCAACTCTATAACTCGCTTATGGTTGGTCCTACAAGAAAAATGCAAATAACTATTTTGTAGGAAATTTTATCAGCTTTAATTTTGAAAGAAAGATAAAAATTGATAGGAGTAACTGTTTTCGAGATATAAGCAAAAAACCAATAAGAAAACTGTGACTGTTACTGAACAAAAATGTAATTCGGTTTTCAATGTTTGAGACGAAGACGAAACTGCAGCATTTAAAAACGACTCTGAAGACTTCAGTGACTTTTATGTCACTTCCTTTTTCTTCTAATAAAGTATTGGACCCAATAACTTAAGTGTATTTTAAATCACAAGACATTTTCTGTTAAAGCACTTCTTTTTTAAATATTAATTATTTTCAATCTTATATCTCGCTTATGGTTAGTCCTACATAAAAAATGCAAATAACTATTTTGTAGGAAATTTTATCAGCTTGAATTTTAGTAAAAAGATAAAAATTGATAGGAGTAACTGTTTTCGAGATATAAGCAAGAAACCAAAACACTGTTACCTTAATTAAGCGTTTGCATATAAGCAAATTTAGTACTATTAGTATTATTATTATTAATGTTATTGTTATTAATATGACAACTAAAGACAACTCTGAAACATTTAGTGACTTTTATGTCTTTTCCTTTTTTCTCTACTAAAGTGTTAGACACAGTTAAATTAGTTTAATTTCAGTTTTTCAAACATTTTATTTTAAAGCAAATTTTTGTTAAATATTATTTATATCCAACTCTATAACTCGCTTATGGTTGGTCCTACAAGAAAAATGCAAATAACTATTTTGTAGAATATTTTATCAGCTTTAATTTTGAAAGAAAGACAAAAATTCATAGGAGTAACTGTTTTCGAGATATAAGCAAGAAACCAAAAAACTGTTACCTTAATAATGCGCTTGCATATAAGCAGATTTAGTACTATTAGTATTATAATTATTAATGTTATTGTTATTAATATGACGACTAAAACCGATTCTGAAGACTTTGGTGACTTTTATGTCTTTTTCTTTTTTCTCTACTAAAGTGTTAGACACAATTAATTTAGTTTAATTTCAGTATTTCAAACATTTTATTTTTAAGCAAATTTTTGTTAAATATTATTTATATCCAACTTTATAACTCGCTTATGGTTGGTCCTACAAGAAAAATGCAAATAACTATTTTGTAGGAAATGTTATCAGCTTTAATTTTGAAAAAAAGATAAAAATTGATAGGAGTAACTGTTTTCGAGATATGAGCAAGAAACCAAAACACTGTTACCTTAATTAAGCGTTTGCATATAAGCAAATTTAGTACTATTAGTATTATTATTATTAATGTTATTGTTATTAATATGACGATTAAAGACAACTTTGAAACCTTTAGTGACTTTTATGTCTTCTTCTTTTTCCTCTACTAAAGTGTTAGACACAATTAAATTAGTTTAATTTCAGTTTTTCAAACATTTTATTTTAAAGCAAATTTTTGTTAAATATTATTTATATCCAACTCTATAACTCGCTTATGGTTGGTCCTACAAGAAAAATGCAAATAACTATTTTGTAGGAAATTTTATGAGCTTTAATTTTGACAGAAAGATAAAAATTGATAGGAGTAACTGTTTTCGAGATATAAGCAAAAAACCAATAAGAAAACTGTGACTGTTACTGAACAAAAATGTAATTCAGTTTTCAATGTTTGAGACGAAGACGAAACTGCAGCATTTAAAAACGACTCTGAAGACTTCAGTGACTTTTATGTCACTTCCTTTTTCTTCTAATAAAGTATTGGACCCAATAAATTAAGTGTATTTTAAATCACAAGACATTTTCTGTTAAAGCACTTTTTTTTTAAATATTAATTATTTTCAATCATATATCTCGCTTATGGTTAGTCCTACATGAAAAATGCAAATAACTATTTTATAGGAAATTTTATCAGCTTGAATTTTAGTAAAAAGATAAAAATTGATAGGAGTAACTGTTTTCGAGATATAAGCAAGAAACCAAAACACTGTTACCTTAATTAAGCGTTTGCATATAAGCAAATTTAGTACTATTAGTATTATTATTATTAATGTTATTGTTATTAATATGACAACTAAAGACAACTCTGAAACCTTTAGTGACTTTTATGTCTTTTCCTTTTTCCTCTACTAAAGTGTTAGACACAATTAAATTAGTTTAATTTCAGTTTTTCAAACATTTTATTTTAAAGCAAATTTTTGTTAAAAATTATTTATATCCAACTCTATAACTCGCTTATGGTTGGTCCTACAAGAAAAATGCAAATAACTATTTTGTAGGAAATTTTATCAGCTTTAATTTTGAAAAAAAGACAAAAATTCATAGGAGTAACTGTTTTCGAGATATAAGCAAGAAACCAAAAAACTGTTACCTTAATAAAGCGCTTGCATATAAGCAGATTTAGTACTATTAGTATTATTATTATTAATGTTATTGTTATTAATATGACGACTAAAAACGATTCTGAAGACTTTGGTGATTTTTATGTCTTTTTCTTTTTTCTCTACTAAAGTGTTAGACACAATTAATTTAGTTTAATTTCAGTATTTCAAACATTTTATTTTTAAGCAAGTTTTTGTTAAATATTATTTATATCCAACTTTATAACTCGCTTATGGTTGGTCCCACAAGAAAAATGCAAATAACTATTTTGTAGGAAATGTTATCAGCTTTAATTTTGACAGAAAGATAAAAATTGATAGGAGTAACTGTTTTCGAGATATAAGCAAAAAACCAATGTAAAAACTGTTACCGTTTCAGAACAAAAATGTAATTCAGTTTTCAATGTTTGAGACGAAGACGAAAATGCAGCATTTAAAATCGACTCTGAAGACTTCAGTGACTTATATGTCACCCCCTTTTTTTCTAATAAAGTATTGGACCTAATAAATTAAGTGTATTTTAAATCACAAGACATTTTCTGTTAAAGCACTTCTTTTTTAAATATTAATTATTTTCAATCTTATATCTCGCTTATGGTTAGTCCTACATAAAAAATGCAAATAATTATTTTGTAGGAAATTTTATCAGCTTGAATTTTAGTAAAAAGATAAAAGTTGATAGGAGTAACTGTTTTCGAGATATGAGCAAGAAACCAAAACACTGTTACCTTAATTAAGCGTTTGCATATTAGCAAATTTAGTACTATTAGTATTATTATTATTAATGTTATTGTTATTAATATGACGATTAAAGACAACTTTGAAACCTTTAGTGACTTTTATGTCTTCTTCTTTTTCCTCTACTAAAGTGTTAGACACAATTAAATTAGTTTAATTTCAGTTTTTCAAACATTTTATTTTAAAGCAAATTTTTGTTAAATATTATTTATATCCAACTCTATAACTCGCTTATGGTTGATCCTACAAGAAAAATGCAAATATCTATTTTGTAGGAAATTTTATCAGCTTTAATTTTGACAGAAAGATAAAAATTGATAGGAGTAACTGTTTTCGAGATATAAGCAAAAAACCAATGTAAAAACTGTTACCGTTTCAGAACAAAAATGTAATTCAGTTTTCAATGTTTGAGACGAAGACGAAAATGCAGCATTTAAAAACGACTCTGAAGACTTCAGTGACTTTTATGTCACTTCCTTTTTCTTCTAATAAAGTATTGGACCCAATAAATTAAGTGTATTTTAAATCACAAGACATTTTCTGTTAAAGCACTTTTTTTTTAAATATTAATTATTTTCAATCATATATCTCGCTTATGGTTAGTCCTACATGAAAAATGCAAATAACTATTTTATAGGAAATTTTATCAGCTTGAATTTTAGTAAAAAGATAAAAATTGATAGGAGTAACTGTTTTCGAGATATAAGCAAGAAACCAAAACACTGTTACCTTAATTAAGCGTTTGCATATAAGCAAATTTAGTACAATTAGTATTATTATTATTAATGTTATTGTTATTAATATGACAACTAAAAACAACTCTGAAACCATTAGTGACTTTTATGTCTTTTCCTTTTTCCTCTACTAAAGTGTTAGACACAATTAAATTAGTTTAATTTCAGTTTTTCAAACATTTTATTTTAAAGCAAATTTTTGTTAAAAATTATTTATATCCAACTCTATAACTCGCTTATGGTTGGTCCTACAAGAAAAATGCAAATAACTATTTTGTATGAAATTTTATCAGCTTTAATTTTGAAAGAAAGATAAAAATTGATAGGAGTAACTTTTTTCGAGATATAAGCAAAAAACCAATAAGAAAACTGTGACTGTTACTGAACAAAAATGTAATTCGGTTTTCAATATTTGAGACGAAGACGAAAATGCATCATTTACAAACGACTCTAAAAACTTCAGTGACATTTCTGTCACCTCCTTTTTTTTCTAATAAAGTATTGGACCCAATAAATTAAGTGTATTTTAAATCACAAGACATTTTCTGTTAAAGCACATTTTTTTTTAAATATCAATTATTTTCAAACTTATATCTCGCTTATAGTTAGTCCTACATGAAAAATGCAAATAACTATTTTGTAGGAAATTTTATCAGCTTTAATTTTAGTGAAAAGATAAAAATTGATAGGAGTAACTGTTTTCGAGATATAAGCAAGAAACCAAAAAACTGTTACCTTAATTAAGGGCTTGCATATAAGCAAATTTAGTACTAAAAACAACTCTGAAGACTTTGGTGACTTTTATGTCTTCTTCTTTTTCCTCTACTAAAGTGTTAGACACAATTAATTTAGTTTAATTTCGGTTTTTCAAACATTTTATTTTAAAGCAAATTTTTGTTAAAGATTATTTATATCCAACTCTATAACTCGCTTACGGTTGGTCCTACAAAAAAAATGCGAATAACTATTTTGTAGAAAATTTTATCAGCTTTAATTTTGAAAGAAAGATAAAAATTGATAGGAGTAACTGTTTTCGAGATATAAGCAAAAAACCAATAAGAAAACTGTAACTGTTACTGAACAAAAATGTAATTCAGTTTTCAATGTTCGACTCTGAAGATTTCAGTGACTTTTATGTCTCCTCCTTTTTTTTTCTAATAAAGTATTGGACCCATTAAATTAAGTGTATTTTAAATCACAAGACATTTTCTGTTAAAGCACTTCTTTTTAAATATTAATTATTTTCAAACTTATATCTCGCTTATGGTTAGTCCTACAAGAAAAATGCAAATTAGTATTTTGTAGGAAATTTTATCAGCTTTAATTTTAGTAAAAAGATAAAAATTGATAGGAGTAACTGTTTTCGAGATATAAGCAAGAAACCAAAAAACTGTTACCTTAATTAAGCGCTTGCATATAAGCAAATTTAATAATATTAGTATTATTAATATTAATGTTATTGTTATTAATATGACGACTAAAAACGACTCTCAAGACTTTGGTGACTTTTATGTCTTCTCGTTTTTCCTCTACTAAAGTGTTAGTCTTAATTTAGTTTAATTTCGGTTTTTCAAACATTTTATTTTAAAGCAAATTTTTGTTAAAGATTATTTATATCCAACTCTATAACTCGCTTATGGTTGGTCCTACAAAAAAATGCAAATAACTATTTTGTAGGAAATTTTATCAGCTTTAATTTTGAAAAAAAGATAAAAATTGATTGGAGTAACTGTTTTCGAGATATAAGCAAGAAACCAAAAAACTGTTACCTTAATTAAGCGTTTGCATATAAGCAAATTTAGTACTATTAGTATTATTATTATTAATGTTATTGTTATTAATATGACGACTAAAGACGACTCTGAAACATTTAGTGACTTTTATGTCTTCTCCTTTTTCCTCTACTAAAGTGTTAGACACAATTAATTTAGTTTAATTCCGGTTTTTCAAGCATTTTATTTTAAAGCAAATTTTTGTTAAATATTATTTATATCCAACTCTATAACTCGTTTATGCTTGGTCCTACAAGAAAAATGTGAATAACTATTTTGTTGGAAATTTTATCAGCTTTAATTTTGAAAGAAAGATAAAATTTGATAGGAGGAACTGTTTTCGAGATATAAGCAAAAAACCAATAAGAAAACTGTAACTGTTACTGAACAAAAATGAAATTCAGTTTTCAATGTTTGAGATTTAGACAAAAATGCAGCATTTAAAAACGACTCTGAAGACTTCAGTGACTTTTATGTCACCTCCTTTTTCTTCTAATAAAGTATTGGACCCAATAAATTAAGTGTATTTTAAATCACAAGACATTTTCTGTTAAAACACTTTTTTTTAATTATTAATTATTTTCAAACTTACATCTCGCTTATGGTTAGTTCTACATGAAAAATGCAAATAACTATTTTGTAGAAAATTTTATCACCTTTAATTTTGGTGAAAAAATAAAAATTGATAGGAGTAACTGTTTTCGAGAAATAAGCAAAAAACAAAAAAACTGTTACCTTAATTAAGCGCTTGCATATAAGCAAATTTAGTACTACTAGTATTGTTATTATAAATGTTATTGTTATTAATATGACGACTAAAGACAACTCTAAGACTTTAGTGACTTTTATGTCTCCTCCTTTTTCCTCTACTAAAGTGTTAGACGCAATTAATTTAGTTTAATTTCAGTTTTTCAAACATTTTATTTTAAAGCAAATTTTTGTTAAATATTAAAAACTATAAAATGGCTTAGATTGCCTAAAAACACAGATCACACATAATCTTTTGCATAGAAATGAGAAAACGCTCATTTAACACACAAAAT
>NC_087396.1:5182500-5185000 GCF_031307605.1 Tribolium castaneum | reverse complement strand
CCCCTTATTTAGGCACAGAAATTGGAATTACGTTTCAGTCTGGACAAAAACTGTTTACTTTAGACGATCCTTTGTTTTGAATACAAAAACTTACATTAAAAAAATTAAAAACGTCTTATTCTGGCTGAAAACTGCAAATTATATATTACTCTAGATAAAAGCAATTTATCCTGATTACTCCTTTACTTAGAATAGAGTAAACTTGTATAAAACTTAATAAAAACTTTAAATTTCGTCTCAAAGAAATAATTTACGTTATAGTTTTGACCAGCACTGTTTATTTCAAACGATTTTATGATTCGAAACTAATGAACTTTTATGGGGCAGATGCAAAACCACATATTACCATATAAAGCGTTGTTTTAAAGCAAATTATTACCTTTTGCAACAAGAAATTTCACGTCAAAGAAACTGAAAACTTCGTATCCATACATAAATATCGAATTACGTATCAGTTTAGGCAAATACAGCTTATTTTAAACGATTCCTTGCTATAAACAAGAAAAATTTTATGAAGCATATTGAAAACGTCTTATTCTCTAAAATAAGAGCAAATTATGTATCAGTTTTAACAAAAGCGGATTACTCTGTTTGATTCTATGCTTAGAGTAGAGTAAACTACTATAAAACGTAATGAAAACTCTATATTCAAGCTCAAAAGAACAAATTACGTTATAGTTTTGACTAAAAAAAAATATTTCGGACGATTACATACTTCGAAGTAAGCAAACTTTAATTGAACAAGTGCAAAAGCTAATACTTTGCTTTAAAATAACAATTTATGTGGTAAAATGGTATTTTGCATCTGTCCTATAAAAGTTTACTCGTTTCGCTTCATTGAATCATTCGAAATAAATTATTTTGACACAACAACAACGAAAATAATTTGTTTTTGTTTAAACTGTAACATAAGTCGCTTTTATAAAACGAACTAAGACGTTTGGCTTCTGTTTAGTGAAAGTTTTCTCGTTTGGGGGCATAAAATCGTTTGAAATTAAGAGTTCTGGTCAAAACTATAACGTAAATTATTTCTTTGTATCACTTTAAAGATTTGCGTTATAGTCTTGACGAGAACTGTTAATTTCAAACGATTCTATGCTTTGAAACCAGTATACTTTCACTGAACAGAGGCAAAACGTCTAATTTCGCTTTTAAAAAACGATTTATGTCACAGAAAATCAAATTACGTTTCAGTCTAGACACAAATTGCTTATTTTAGACGATTCTTTCTTTTGAACACGAAAACTTACATTAAAAAGATTAAAAACGTCTTATTCTGGCTCAAAACTGCAAATTATGTATTACTTTGGATAAAAGTAGTTTATCCCGATTACTCCTTTGCTTAGAATAGAGCAAACTTGTATAAAACTTAATGAAAACTTTAAATTTCGTCTCAAAGAAATAATTTACGTTATAGTTTTGACCAGAACTGTTAATTTCAAACGATTTTATGCCCCCAAACGAGAAAACTTTCACTAAACAGATGCCAAACGCCTTAGTTCGTTTTATAAAAACGACATGTTACAGTTTGAACAAAAAAATTATTTTCGTTGTTGTGTCAAAATAATTTATTTCGAATGATTCAATGGAGCGAAACGTGTAAACTTTTATAGGACAGATGCAAAATACCATATTACCACTTAAATCGTTATTTTAAAGCAAAGTATTAGCTTTTGCACTTGTTCAATTAAAGTTTGCTTACTTCGAAGTATGTAGTCGTCCGAAATAATTTTTTTTTGTCAAAACTATAACGTAATTTGTTCTTTTGAGCTTGAATATAGAGTTTTCATTACGTTTTATAGTAGTTTACTCTACTCTAAGCATAGAATCAAACAGAGTAATCCGCTTTTGTTAAAACTGATACATAATTTGCTCTTATTTTGGGAGAATAAGACATTTTCAATATGTTTGATAAAATTTTTCTTGTTTATAGCAAGGAATAGTTTAAAATAAGCTGTATTTGCCTAAACTGATACGTAATTCGATATTTGTGCATGGATACGATGTTTTCAGTTTCTTTGACGTGTGAAATTTCTTGTTGCAAAAGGTAATAATTTGCTTTAAAACAACGCTTTATATGGTAATATGTGGTTTTGCATCTGCCCCATAAAAGTTCATTAGTTTCGAATCATAAAATCGTTTGAAATAAACAGTGCTGGTCAAAACTATAACGTAAATTATTTCTTTGAGACGAAATTTAAAGTTTTCATTAAGTTTTATACAAGTTTACTCTATTCTAAGTAAAGGAGTAATCAGGATAAATTGCTTTTATCTAGAGTAATATATAATTTGCAGTTTTCAGCCAGAATAAGACGTTTTTAATCTTTTTAATGTAAGTTTTTGTATTCAAAACAAAGGATCGTCTAAAGTAAGCAGTTTTTGTCCAGACTGAAACGTAATTTCAATTTCTGTGCCTGAATAAGGGGTTTTCAGTTACTTTGATGTAAGGTTTCATGTTTGTAACAATGAATTAACGAAAATAATTGGTTTTTATCCAAAC